>NW_028186535.1:2439330-2447800 GCF_003343005.1 Rhea americana
GCTCGCGGCGCCGGCAGCGAAGGCGTTAAGGGCCGCCGCTCCCCCGCCCCTGCGAGCCGGGCGGTGCGCCTGCGCCTGCGCTGTGGGCGGCCTTGGCGCGCGCCTCCGCCCGCCGAGGGGGCAACGGTCAGTGCGCGCCGCCTTCTCCGTGCCTGCGTCAAGAGGCCGGCGGCTGTGGGGGCCCCGCTGCGAGCCGGGACCAGCTTTTGGCAAAAACTTTTTTTTTTTTTTTTTTAAGTATTGACTGTGATAAGATGAAGGGCACGCGACAGGCATTTGTCAGAGCATTTATTTAATTGCTGAGGATGTCAGCAGCGAAAACAAGGCTGCATTATTCAGCATCTAGAGTAGCGTACAAGGGTTGGCCAATGGAGGGGTGGGGGGATGAAGGAAAAATCGAAGCTTAATCGCGGAGATTTTGTAGTAAAAGGAGAACAAGTGTTGCGGAGTGTGAGCCAAGACATTTAACCAAGATACCGCAGTTGTGGGGTGACTGAATTTCTATGAGACCTTCTCCTTTGTGACAGGTACACAGTCAGGCGCTTCATCTCGGAGATGAAYAAGCGCATCATTTTCTTCTTTTAGACTAGATCCATAGACTGTGGCTCTATTTTGACAACTYTGGTATAGTAGGACGGGGGCTGTGAAAAAGCATGAATATATGCTCTACAATTCCTATGAAATAAAACAGTATTTAATTAATTCATTTAAGCTAYAGTACCTAAAAAGAGATGATTTTTCTCCATTACATCTTGATTTTTTTTTCCCTTAAACATTGTCAATACCTTTTAAATGTTTTTTTTTTTGGGGGGGGGAGGGGGGCCTTCTGTACTAGTCCATTTTGTTTTAAGTTCTGGTAATTAGGATGATCTCAAATCAGTAACCAGAGAGGTGACTGATATTTTTAATATACAATAAATCCTACTCACTTGTTTTCCAAAAGTCCCCTAGCTTTCTGCCAAAGATTTTCAACAGCATGTCACAATTCAAAACATGCCTTTTCAAGATTGTTATAGTGATACAGAGGGAAAATGGCATCAGCTTCCTTTGTAAGATTGACTGTTACCAGTTTCATTGTTTTTCTGTAAAATCTTGACCCTCTTGTCTTTCATCCAGAAAAGRTAAAGCACTGCAGTTTTGTATTCAGTTTACAAATTACATCTAATACTGGCATATATAAAATGATGACCTAAGGTAAACACTTACAGCAAGGTTTGTAGTTTGATGTATGGCTTAAAATGATCATGAAATGACTGCCACCAAAAGAAGCAATCTTACTCCATTTTTCCCACCTGTTTCCATCCCACAACTAGACCSTTGTTTAATGCTGTAAGCTGCTTCCACCCTTGTGCTGGCACTCATAAACTGATCTGGTTTAAAACTAAGCTGACTTTTAATAAGGGTGAACTTCACTGAAGTTGTTCACTATGAAACTATCCAAGTATTTGGGATGACTGAATGCCCTGTGCATAGGAAAAGCCTTTTGAAAAATACATCATGATCTTTTATTTCAGGTGTTGGAACTGACACAAATATATTCAGAAATGTCCCTAGAGGATTAAAGAAAGGTATGTTTGACCTTTGTTTCGTATCAGTGAAGATGTGGTTTCCATTCCAAGCTGTGCCATAGTGTTGTACAAGTCATTGGAGCTTTTCATCCATCCCACTTTGTAAAGAAACTAATCAGATAGACCTGCTTTTTTAAGTATTTTAGAATCTCCAAATTGAAAGAACTTCATAAATGTGCTTTTATTAATTATTTTACAATTTTTCTTTATACAATTGTATTAAAAGCATAAAACCAGTTGAAAGATGCACTTTGGCTCTCATTCAGTTTTTGTTGAGACAAGCTGCCAAACATGCCTTGGTACAAACTATACTGAACTACAACAGCATTTTGGAAAGTGGCTTCCTTTATGCCGTTAATGGTATGCTGAACATTAAAGCAAATGTTTTATGAACTGTATAAGGGAAATTCAAATTCTGCATTGATCCTAAACTCAGCAGAAATAAAACAAGATAAAACAAGCAGAAATCCTAGAAATTCTCTTACTGGAGTAAGAATGTTCTTGGTCCACTCCATGTAAAGAGAGCTATTGATAGCTATTTCTATTTAAGTGAAAGGAAACCTTGTATTTCATGTAAGAGGCTACTGAGATAGAAGGTTGGAGCTGCAGAAGGTGTATCTTTGTGTGAACAAGATGAACAGAGACAATTTGTTGATAAAACAGTCTTTTTCTTTGAACTAGAGTGGTAACACTACAGGTTACATACTTACTTTTTTATCTTTATAAAACTGACAGGCAAAAGGAATCTGATAAAAGTGTGTGACAGATTTCTTCTTTCTTTGTATGGTATTTTGTTTCTTGTTTGCTATAGCCTTGCCCACCAGACCTGACAGGTAACATTGCCAAGGAAAATTATGTAGTCAGCCAAATATTTTTGTTATTTATGTTATTTATACTTATGTTTATGTTTATGTTATTAGTTATTGGAACCAAATTGTAGTAGTACTTGAACCGGAAAAATGCCAGGAGCTGCTACCAGCAACATCCTCAGTGATAAAATGCTTGCAAAGCCTTGACTTTGTGCATTTTCTGAAATTATTATACATACAGATAACAGGGAAAAAAGCTGTATTTTCATCTATTTTAATAGCTCAGTTGATTGTAAATTCGTTAAATATTTCTCTTGGCAAATTCACCTTCACAGCTGAGTAACTTTGCGTACATTTTCCACAGTGAGCATCTACTACAAGTGAGTTTTACATTTTATTTATTAATTTGTAAACAAAACAGTTTAGCAACACAAATCCATAAAAGTACATTTTGTTTTTCAGTTTTAAATGTCTCCTCTGAACTGGTTCTTTTTTCAAATTCAGTTGGGATACACTTTTAGTTTTTCCTATGAAAATGTGCTTTGTTATTAACCTTTAGAAAACCAAAAAATTGTATACGGTCAGCAAAGATGTGCTAGAGTCTAACAGCTAAACTCAGAGTAACAGCTAAACAGAGTAACAGTTAAACAGAAAGAGTAACAGCTAGACCCTCAGCCAGCGTACGGTAGCTCTGGGAATTGTTTCTGCTTTTGCTTCTGGATTCTCTCTAGGATCTCCGCGATTAGAACARGGTTTTCACCTCTCTTTAGTTATTTATCCATGTATTAATCTAACTTCATTTGGCTTTGCTTTTCAGTTTCTGAAAACTGAGTAATCTGAACTTCTACATACAATTCTACAGTGTTAGAAARCAAACATTCTTTATTATGACAGCACTGGACACACAGGAGATCTCTCCACCTCATGTGCGTGCCGAGGCGTCTAATTTTAGAGATTAACTACAACTAATGCATACATATTCATCATTTTTCTGGGAATTTATCAACGTTTTCATTACTTATCCGAGAACTTCATTATCATATGTAACAGACATGTAAATGTCTTTGACACATGTGCATTCCTGCCCTTGRGTGGTCTTTTAGGGTCCTCCGGTGGTTGTTGATAATCTGCCTCGCCATGTCCTTTAGTTAAACTTGTTTCTCACATATACTCTATTCACTCTTGGTCCRGTTCCACAATATTGAATTGTATGAAAAATGTTACAGCCAGCAGAAATTTCTATATATTCTACTCAAGGACGGAATCAGATGGACTCCCTTTATCTTGTTGAACTCAACATAGTTGTCAGCACTGCCTCCACACAGGAGGAACCATCCTTCCTGAGGAGGAAACTCCTTCAGGTTTCACTATAATAGTTAAAATTTTTTGGAATCTTATCACTCCAAAATGCTGAATTTGTGTTGACATGTACAGAGTACTAGCTCTTTGTAATAACTGGCGCTAGRTGAAAACAACCTTTCTGATAAAACCATCTAAATTTCTCCAAAGACTKACTTCTTGCTTACCAGACCTATTCTCTCTCTATCCACAATGAAGCTTATKCAGAGTAATTATTCTGGATATCTGGATTATCTGAATAATCTTGAGTGATTATTTTGGATATCTGGATGTCATCTCCAAGCATATGGAGGAAAAGAAGGTGATCAGGAGTAGTCAGTATGGATTCACCAAGGAGAAATCATGCTTAACTAATCCGATAGCCTTCTATGATGGCATGACTGGCTGGGTAGATGAGGGCAGAGCAGTGGACGTTGTGTACCTTGACTTCAGCAAGGCTTTCGATGCTGTCTCCCATATCATCCTCCTAAGCAAGCGCAGGAAGTGTGGGTTAGATGAGTGGACTGGTTAGATGAGCGGACTGTGAGGTGGATTGAGAACTGGCTGGAAGGCAGAACTCAGAGGGTTGTCGTCAGTGGTGCAGAGTCTAGCTGGAGGCCTGTGGCTAGTGGAGTCCCCCAGGCTCAGTACTGGGTCCCAACTTGTTCAATTCATTCATCAATGACCTGGATGAGGGGACAGAGTGCCTCCTCAGCAAAGTTTGCTGATGATACCAAGCTGGGAGGAATGGCTGACACACTTGAGGGCTGTGCTGCTGTTCAGAGAGACCTGGACAGGTTGGAGAGCTGGGCGGAGAGGAACCTCCTGAGGTTCAACAAGGGCAAGTGCAGAGTCCTGCACCTAGGGAGGAATAACTCCGTACACTAGTACAGGCTGGGGGTTGACCTGCTGGAGAGCAGCTCTGCAGAGAAAGACCTGGGAGTGCTGGTGGACAAAAAGTTGACCATGAGCCAGCAATGTGCCCTTGTGGTCAGGAGAGCCAATGGTATCCTAGGGTGCATTAGGAAGTGTTGCCAGCAGGTCGAGGGAAGTGTCCTGCTGCTCCASTCAGCTCTGGTGAGSCCTCATCTCGAGTACTGTGTCCAGTTCTGGGCTCCCCAGGGCAGGAGAGACATGGAGCTACTGGAGAGGGCCCAGCGTAGGGCTACGAGGATGATCAGAGGGCTGGAGTATCTGCCCTATGAGGAACGGCTGTGAGAGCTGGGCCTCTTCAGCCTGGGGAAGAGAAGATTGGGGGGGGGGGATCTTATCAATGTCTACAAGTACCTGAAGGGAGGGTGTCAAGGGGACGGGGACAAACTCTTTTCAGTGGTGCCATGTGGCAGGACAAGAAGCAACAGGCACAAACTGAACCACAGGAAGTTCGCCTGAACGTGAGGGGGAATTTCTTCACTGTGAGAGTGACAGAGCACTGGAACAGGTTGCCCAGGAAGGTTGTGGAGTCTCCTTCTCTGGAGCTATTCAAGGCTCACCTGGATGCAACCCTGTCTAACATGCCCTAGGTGACTCTGCTTGAGCAGGGAGGTTGGACTAGATGATCTCCAGAGATCCCTTCCAACCTTACCCATTCTGTAATTCTGTGATTTTCCTTGCAGTTACATACACTGTAAAATCTGCATTATGAGTAAAAAACAACTTCTCATGAGGCTGTGTAGGGACATTTCTAAATGCAGCCTCTGTACTGTTCACACCTCTGATCCAAACAGGAGGTGTGTGTTGGGGGGGAAGGCTGTACGACCAACAAGTTGTATGTTCTGCTTGCAGGTGACAGCTGAAAGGAAGGTATGTCACAGTCCTGTTTTACACTACAGGAGTTCCTCCTGCAGATAATACCTAAAGATTGGATAAATTTATCCAAAGGACTTTTTCATTTTTCCATGGAAATTAGGACATAACTGGTCGAGGGAACATGCCAGTTAGCTCTGTATGACAGCAGTCTGCAGGAGKTGTGAGAGAAGAGATGAGCCATTCAACCTTGCGCATCCCCCTTGAAAACCTGTAGGGCAAAAACCTGGTGGAAGGAAGAAGAGGATAAGGAAGGAATGTGAGRATTTTCTCCTGCAAAAGATGACCCTCTTCTGCAGGATAAATTTCTTTGGCACTCTCTGACTTCCCTGTCCCACAGCGATGGTTGGCCTTTTATTGTGTCCTCCTTACCAGCCTAAGATGCATAAGAAAGTGAATAGGGGGATTGCTGAGGAAAGGCAGGAAAAAAAATAAGGAAAGAGAGGAATGTTCCTCATACGCTCTAAAGAGAGATCACAAACTGCTTTAGAGGGAGGTGGAAGAAACAGAAGAAATACACACATATCTCACTATAAGGAACCAAAGATTTCTAAAGTACTAAAATAGCCACTGAAGTACTAACTACCTTTCCCTCCATGTAGAACACTATTGATTTCTCCAAGCTTCCCATCAATCTTAGCTCCATCATTGCTTCCCTATTCTAAACTCTAGGACTCTGAGCTATTTTCTCTCAATTGCATGGATTACCCTTTGATCAGCAATTCTGCTCTTTCTGCAGACTGCTTTATACCTACAGACCCTTGACCTAATTCCTGATCAGTATGTCTGTGAGTTACTTTAAAGGCCTCCACACTGGAAAGAAAACTGGAGCCAAACCACTCATATCTAGTTAAGTGCTTACTCTGGGTCATYAACCTTTTCCTTCATGGAAACCGGAAGCACCTTCCTTTTCATGACATCTACACAGCACACAGTAAAATCATTTAACAATACCTAAGTCATGTTAAAACTACAGTAGCAAAAATGGTACAGTAGCAAAACAAGAACAACAGCCTCACACTTACTGAGATTTGTTTTTTTTTTTTTCCTAGTCCAATCACTATACTACAGAGATTCCTGAATTGTTACCGGAGCTACACTGTTTGGATGTAAAAGAATGTGTGATAGTTTAGGGCCACCTGAACAAGACCACATTACTGCTCTGCTTATGAAGAGTATCTTTTGAAAAAGACACTAGGGAGACTTCTCTCATAGTGATTTTTGTTTTTATTGCAGTTATGCCTAAAATGTTTTTTGTCCCCACACGTGGTTATCTGTTTTCAAAACTACATATGAACCAGAATCGAGCTCTGTAGCCACTGGTTCCCTCTAGGAGGGCAGGAACTAGAGAAAACTTGGACTGGAAATGTAAAATCAACAGAGCTGCTGAATATCAGCCAAAACAGGGATCAATCATTTCATGCTCTTTCTTATCCTTAATCAAACAATAATGTTAAAATTAAAAAAAGAGACAGACAGACAGACATTTATGAGAATTTACATTAAATTCAGAAGCCTTTTCTTCTAAGAGTCATTATACTGTTATAAGGAGAAATGTAAATGAGAACCTAGAGCATGGACAGTGCTGGATTCTAAACTCTAAGAACTCTAAATCTGTTCTTGTAGAACAGTGTGACAGAAAATATATTGCAATAGTGTACACTGTTTCTTACCTTTAAAGAACTGATACACTTCAAGTTCACATTTTCATTATTTATTGGTCTTAATACATACTTTTATCATAATTTACACAAAAATATCATAAATATAAAATTTAAGAGAATAGTACTGACATACAGATATAAAGCAAAGATTTATTCTAGAACACATCACTTATATTAGTTATTACAATAACTAATTTGGCTTTTAGAACAGTATTCAATTCAGTCAGTGCAACTGGAATATTGATGGAAACTGTGTCTTTGTAACAGAGAACAAATTATGATATACTAGTGATTTTAAAAAGAAAATGGACTTGGTTTGAATGCCACACACATTTTGAAAAAATCTTTGTTTTTTTTGTTTGTGATAGTTTGCTGATTAACTGAAGTATGATTCCATATCTTCTATAAATAGAACTTCATTGTCAAGATATTCCAAAATGATGTTTCCACCATTGTACAATGGACATTCCTTATCAGATAGCCATGTTTCCAAAGTGTGCTCAAATGGTAAGGCTTCTCCAGAGGTAGTATGGCATAATCTCAATTTCTACAAGATAAATAACATAGGCAAATCTTGATGTTAATTTGTATCTGAGAAGCAAGAAGACAGCAGGGGAAAGGGAGAAATACCAAAGTGGAACATGTTTATTATTACTAATTTACCTGGGCTGTTGATTTGTTGTTGTCATTTTTAAGGCTTGCTAAGGAAGCTGCACTATCTACTACTTTGCCAATACTCCACTTACTGCAAAAGAACATAGGCTTGCTTTTTTCTTTGTTTCCCTTTGGTAAGAATACTTGAAAGTAAATTCTTTCTGTCTAGAAAAACAAGCAAAAAATATTAATAGAAACAAATAACTCCAGACATATGTATCGAATAGTCTTTCAGTAAAAAAATTAAACTTCAACCCCAAAATTGTTGTCATATCCCAACAAGACTGAGGCCCCATTTTACTGCAGAATGAATTTAACAGAAATGGCTGAGAGCAGAAGTCCAGATCCCTCCAACTACAGGCACTTATAAATTTGTTCAGAAAGGCSAAAAGAGCATCATTCTTCAGACTTTCACAGATAGACGGCATTACATATAGACAGACTGTCGGGGCCTTGGCTATCTTGCAGGACTATGAAGAGCTGAAGAAAGCAACAAGCTGTTCAAAGGTCACCAAGGAGGAATTCCTCGAGGGCAAGAGGATTAAGAAGATAAGGTAAGCAGACGCCTGTAATCACTCACAAGATATGCATCCAGAAAGGGAGTCAACCCAGCAGATAAGCAGACGCCTGT
>NW_028186535.1:2447968-2508180 GCF_003343005.1 Rhea americana
TAGACAAAGGAATAAAGTTGGATTGAACTTGCATCACATTGATGTGTGTGTTCCTTCCCGTCTTGCCAATAACGGGCTACGGCATCTGGTGACCCCGACGTGATCCTCAGAGACCAACTGGGGTAGTAGTGGAGCCGTAAGCGGGCAAGGATCCTGCATAGCCAGCGACAGTAGCTGGGCGCCCGAAGAAAGGCGGATTGTGGCCACGACTGACCGGTGAGTCAGGGAAGCAGGATGGGGGGTCGCTGCATCAGCGATAGAACAAGCAGCAATAGAGAGCCTGTTGAAATTGGCTCGGAAAACGGACACCCAGATAACGAAGTCAGACTTAACTGATTTATTACTGTGGTGCCGAAGAAAGGGGCTTATAGTGGAAGCTCCACAAGTATACAAGCTGGAAGCATGGGAACGAGTCGGAAAGGAATCTGGGAAAATGTGCAAGTGGGATCCAAGGAGGCACGGGCGTTGGCAAAGATATATCGACCGGTCCGACTGATGCTGGAACAGCTGCAMGGGGAAGCGGCTGTTGCCGCCACCATTTGCTGCGCCGTACAATGTACTGGTGAGGAGCATGAAGGCTCGGGAGACTCAGAATGGGCGGCTGTGAGTGGCTCGGGACCTCAGTATGAGGAGGTGCCTGACGATGATGATCTCAAGTGTCCCCTGCGTGCCTGTCCTGTGTCCATAGCCGAAAAGGAGGCTTGGGGTGGAATAGACGATGATTTGCCACCCTGGGAAGGGGAGGAACATCCGGCGTCTACCGCTCCCCCAGCGAATATGGACATTGATCCAGTAAAGGTCCCGCTGCCGGATGATGAGCCAGGGGACCAAGAGCAGCTGAGAGAGATTTGTCAAGAGCTCCGCAGCCAAGCCGACAGGATGACTGCCTTGTTGGATCAGATGAAGCGCCTTGACTGGGGATCGGGACGAAGGGACATACAGGCAGCGTATAAGGCTGCCCATAATTCARTCGTAAAGGGGGTAGAGAACATTGAACGACAGATCGACAAATTTGAGTCRGGTYGGGCGGTCGGCTGTAGGGCAGGCCACGGGGCAAAAGGGGTAAATCYGGACGGGGTGAATCGGCAGAAACGCTGGCTGCGGAGAATGGTAGAGGAGGGAGAAATGACGCTGGATGAGGCACAGAATTACTTGCAATCTAAGTTTGGGGCAGATGGGTGTTTCAGCAGGCAGGAAAAAGAGGAAAYGCTTGAGATACAGCGGCAGCTTGGAGGCATGGGGGAAGAGGCCCGAGAAAGGGAAGGGGTGTTGTCATGGCTACAGTCGGTGGTGTGTGGTAAGGAAAGGGCAGTGATGGAGCTTATTTTGTCATCAACCACTTTCATGTTGTGGATGGCAAAATGGCAGGAAAGGCTGGAGGAAAAGCAAATGAATAATTTGAACCTATTCAAATTATGGAGGAGATGATCCTCTGCGGGTTGCCAGCTTGGATCAGCTAATGGGAAATGGTCAATATAGGGATCCAGCAGCGCAGGCAGCTTTACACCCTAGAATCTTGCAGCAATCTAAGAACGCGGCCTTGGCGGCATTCTTAGCACTGCCACAAGTGGGTACCCCGCAACTACCATACACTAAGATTACGCAGAAACCTGATGAGACATTTTTTGGATTTGTTGATCGTTTGAAGGATGCTCTTGACCTCGCGCCAAATGTTCCCCCAGACATGAAAAYGCTGTTGGTAAARGAATTGGCRGTGCAGAATGCCAATAGGGCATGTAAGCAGTTGCTTGCAACATTACCCCCTGGGGCATCCATCACTCAGATGATAGAGGCCTGTGCCAGAGCACCATTAGTCGAAGAAGAGCAAAAGGCAAAAATACATGCCACTGCATTAGCTGCAGTGCTGAAAGAAGGAAGAGTGTTGGGTAAGGGAGACAGGGGTCCAAAAGGCGCCTGTTATCAATGTGGAAAAGTAGGTCACATGAAAAGAAACTGTCCGGAAAGATCGAGAGGGCAGGGTGGAGCGTTAACTGGGAGCCTGAAAGGATTTAATGGGAACTGCGGCAGGTGCCAAAAATTTGGACACAAGGCAATTGAGTGCCATTCTAAGTTTAAAAAGGATGGAACTCCATTGCAGGGAAACGRGATTTAAAGAATGGGATGAGTAAACTGAAGGAGGAGAGTTGGGGCTTGGAAAGTTGGTTAAAATCGCTAGGTTTAAGYTCTTGGCTTGCTTCTCTTTTTCATCAATTTATGCTTATGGGATTGGTTGTCCTGATGTTACTTGTATGTCTACCCTGTATATTGCAATGCTTACAGCAATCCATGCAGAGGATAGCTGCTTCTGTTTTTGAAAAAAGAGGGGGAGGTGTCGGGGCCTTGGCTATCTTGCAGGACTATGAAGAGCTGAAGTAAGCAACAAGCCATTCAAAGGTCACCAAGGAGGAATTCCTCGAGGGCAAGAGGATTAAGAAGATAAGGTAAGCAGAAGCCTGTGATCACTCACAGGACGTGCATCCAGAAAGGGAGTCAACACAGCAGCCAATTAGAAACTGAGCAGATGCATGTGGACAATGCTAGACAACAAACAGAAATGCTTTGCGAGGTGCRTGGATACATGAGCTTGCTGGAAAAGATATATAARCTAGATAGACAAAGGAATAAAGTTGGATTGAACTTGCATCACATTGATGTGTGTGTTCCTTCCCGTCTTGCCAATAATGKGCTACGGCAGACAGACATAAGAAAAACAGTCTCTGCCCTGGATCTATTAGACRACAGTGACTGATCTGAAGAGGAAAAGGTGACTTTAAATAGGCAAGGCTGGCTTTTGGCAGCAGTATAATCTGACTCAAACTAGAATGCAAAAGCTGTTGAAACAGAACAATCCACTGTGCTAGAAATGCCTGCTTCACAAAGTAGCATTTTGGTCTTGGCCCACCTCATCATTTATCCCATTTTCCCTACTTTTATATACTAATGTTCTTTGAAAATCTACTGGAGTGAAACATTTCAGGAGTAACTTATGAAAGACTTTAAGTAGGGGATTGGGATAAATTCTTCTTCAGGTTTATTTCTAACTGAAAATGCAGAAGCAAGTATCATTGATATATTCATCTGTTAAGATGTCCCATGATGAGTCCAAGCCAAATACAATCAAGTAAAACAGTCTTACTGTTTTTAATGGATTTATTTATGTTTTACCTAGAACGACAAGAGTTCCTCCAACTATTTTCACAGAAATGAATCTGACTTTCAACTTGTGTATTTTCCTCAAAACTTGAGTTCTCTCCACATGCAAACATTTTTAACATCAAGGAATATGACAAAGGGCAAGGGAAGTAGTACCTGAGCTAAAAATGTAAGTGACCACAACCTGTAAAACAACTAAGAGAGCCATTCTGCATTACTGACATCACTCAACTACTGTTTGTGCCTCAGCACCTTCCTACACTTCCTTTTCATGTTCAACGGATGAGGAGACAGTCTTCCACAGCTCATTGGAGTGTAATTCTCAGAGCAGCTCATTCTACTATTGCATCTCAAACTATGGGATATGCTTCCTGTGCCATACCCAAGAAAATACCAGTCAATCAGGGACACAGTAACTAATGTTAGTTTGCAGCATTCCTGTTTTGAGCTGGTCAGTCTCAAGAAGGGTAACTCATATCCTCTCTGAAAACAAAAAAAAAAAAAAAAAAAAAAAAAAAAAATTACCTGTAGGAAGCTAATCTCGAGGAAGGGGTCAGAGAAAAGTTAAGATAAATCTAAGCCTTATTTTCCCGATCATAGAATAACACAGTCAGAAAGCTCCTGTTGAGCACAGGTTTGGATGAGATGACTCTAAACAGAGCCAATTTGAAAGCTGGATCTACCTCTCAAAGTAGATTAGATTGCTCAGAGTCAGATCCAGTGAAGTTCTGAACATCACAAAGATGAAGATTCCATAGTTGGAAACTTGTTGCACCTGTTAGGGCAACTTGTACCAAAGTCTCACCACCCTCACTCTGAATATTTTTTCCTGTTATCCAATTGGAATTTTCCATGTTGCAGTTTATGGCCATTGTCCCCTGTCCTTGTACTGCTAAGGAAAATCTGGCTCTGTCTCCTCTATATAGCAATGCGAGAACTAATGTGTCTAAGAGGAATCCCAGAAACTTCATATTAAAAAACTATCACTTGACTGAAAAGAGCTGGGCAATAGAAAGCAGTAAAACACCGCAGCCAGGAGTCTGAGAAGCAATTTAAATAGCCAGGTATTGGAGACTAACAGGTTAATTTAACAGTGTTACAATTATCACATTTCAAGATAGTTAAAAAATATCCAATTGAGAAAATGAATAATGAAAGAAATTAGCATACAGTCATTTGTGCTACAGCTTACTGGCTTTGAAATTAGGAAGCAACTTTAATTTCCTTATAAATATGGAGGTTGTTTTATTTTTTTAATAGTTCTGCAGTATTTGAAATCAATCACTTCTTCCAACACATATTTATTTATCTGTGAAGTATGCTACAAGTAGGTTTTTTTATTGTGTTTCCTGCCTAAGCAGAATTTTTAAGCACAGTTTAAAGCAGAGACAAATTCGTGACAGGATTCAGAAAGCGGCTAGTTGTTGTTATTTTACAGATAATAATTAAATGTATGCTACAAAGACAACACCTAATAATAAAACTATCACATTGTCAGTATTATAAATTCAATATAAAAGGCCTAAACTTTATGTGCTCCAACATAAGTGTTGTGAAAAGCTATTTAAACACAGTTCCTTAAACAGGACACGTAAGTACTGATCTGAAGTAAAACCCTACATGAAAAAAGTAAGGGTTTTCCAAACCAACATAATCCTAATCTGGGGGGGGGAGGGGAGGAGGGAAGAACTCTTGGTATGCGTGGCCACTGTAGTGATAAACAATAAGGAATTTTGTTTAAGTAGTTCAAGAATCAAAGAAATTAAAGGCTGAATGAAACATAAGCAACTATCAAGACCATCTTTGAGCCAAACCAGGAACAACTAACCTCAGGTTCACTTCACGTAAAAATGAAATATATATCTCTTAAATCTGAGTAGTAGAAACAGGAAAGAAAATTTACAGAACACAAAGTTCAGTTGTGCATGGGACAGAGTTGTACAAATTGTGTCCCCAATGTGTGCCAGAAGCCTTTCAGTACCCATCATGAAAAGCAYCCCTATGAGATAGGCTAGCTGTGTGGCAGGCAAATACATTTCTGTTAAAATAGGAGGGAATTTGACCTGATTGCTCTAAACTGTATGTAGACATCTTGTAACAGATCAGAAATTAATGAGATTGCCAAGTTGAAGTCTTCATATAAAAGATTGTAGGCTTGTAAAATTAAGACTAAAACCAATGTGGGTGGGTGGGCAGGGAACTAAATGAAGAAAAAAAAAATCTAGAAAACTTCTCCTCTTCTTTGATAAGTCAGTTATTGAAAACAAGTATGACTGACCTGAGGCAAAGACTTATCCCCACAGGCGTGCATTTTCAGTTTCATTAGTGCCACCTTTGCTGCTGTCTCACTGTTTTTCGCTCCTTTCCGTTTTTTGCTTTTGGCTTGCTCACTTTTTTTAGCATCTGAGGACAATAATGTTTCTGTTAGCGTGAATCCAGTTTTCTCCAACTCTGTTAAAACTCATCTGAATGTATCTTTGACTCAGGCACTGGGCCTCATATCTCTAATGTTTGCATCTCCACCATGCATTCCAGAAGCCACAAAACTAGGTACTAGTACTTCAGAGCATATGAAATTGTACACGGTGCTAACAGAATTGCTATGTGGTTCGGTCCTGAAATGTAGATACAACCTATGTGTTTATATAGCACTAGATTGCAAAAGCTGAATTCAACCACCAGTGCTTCTGTATGTGCGGCCATCACAGAATCCACATGGTAACAGGTTATGCAGTGCTTATTTATTCTCTTTCCTGCCATAGGTCTAATTTAAAGGTAGAAAACATCACACTGTGGTCTCAACTTTTATTAAAAAAAAAAAAACAAAAAAAACCCCAGCATTGTTGGCATATCCCAGTAGACTGGCATRTATACCCAGGATATATAACCATTGGGCTATGTGGGTATGATTTAACAGAAATTGCTAGCTACAATTTATTACATTATAGTATTTGTAGAATGAGAACCAAGACAATCATCCTGAAAGAAACCTGAATCTGATTTAGTCTTCAAAGATACTCTTTACAGATACCTACTCTTTTTATCTTGTCTCAGTCTACAGGAACAGAATTACATGCTGACATATGGGTTTAGGGCTATTTAATCAAGGCACCTCCATGCTTTTATAACAAGCTCAAATAGCCTACTGGGGGAAAAAAATAGCCCCTGTACTTGCCTATAATATTTTGAACTAGCTGCTGGGTGGCAGCCATTCGAGGTTTTGGTGTGTCCAACTTCTCACATTCATGGTCTGATTGATGCCGGTGCCTGTACCAACAGAGTGGAAAACTTCCATGACCTTTTCAGTACATTAATGAAAGGATATTTATGTTTCAACATTCTGTTGCACTCACCTTAAGCAAAAATGTTTTCCACAGCAGGGGCATAAAACTGGTAAAAGCTCCTTTCCATTGCAGTCCTTAAATGAGCATGGGTAAGATCTATGCTGATCTGATTTCACACAGTTATTTCTTATATTCACCTAAGCATTAGTATGAAATATTCTGTGTAAATAAGCAGATATTACAGATACAAGTCACCACCCCAGCTTCCCTCAAGAACTGTGCTAGCTCACAACTCTGTGGGTGAAACTTGTCTGGGGAGTCTCACCTACTTCTCCTATTTTTGTTAGGTTTAGCTCAGAATTAGGAAAAGAACCACCAYCCTACTCCAACCTGATTTACCTCTGACACACAGGAAGATAGTAGATTCATTTGTTAAGCTTGTCATACTCTCAGTTAGGTACTTCACACCAATATACTAAGCATAAATATCTAATCTCAAAAGATGCAGTTAGATAAGTTACATGGTATTTTAATATATTACGTGCTAATCATTTATTATTAGATTACCTCAGAACAYCCATGAGCATCCCGGCTCCTGTGCTGCAGGCTTAGTGGCAAGAGAAGAAAATATCACATCATTAACAAAATTTCTAGAAAAGAAAACTGCATGTGGAAACATAAGTGTTTGAAGAGTGATCTGAAAKATTTTATCATAGCAACAATTCAATTATATAATCATTCTTCCACAAAGTTTCTTCTAACTTACAGATTTCACATCATTAATGGATTTGATTTTTTTTTCCAGAGTATGTAGTACATTTAGCTCATTGGACTTGCACCTGAAATCAAGAAAGCATTCTAAGAGGATAAAGATATTGGCATGCTTAAGAATTCAACTCAAAGCAACTGGAATTGGTCTATAAATTTTAAATGGATTTTGGATCACCTTCCACAACAGCAGAACTGCCTTGAAGGCTCCTGACATTTAAAGTGAAATGTTAAATGACAGTCAAATCYGCCCTTAGCTTAAGGCTGCTGATCTGAACTGTACTTTATTGAATCAAAGTGCAGGCTCTAATTTGAGACCTAGAAAAACTTCAATCATTTCTACATGACAAAATACCCCCCAAAAAAACCACAAACAAACAAACAAAAAAGCAACACGAGGTCTAATTCAACAACTTTGCATAACAAGTTATCTATATTCTAGAAATATTCCCACAGATTGCAAACTTCTACTACAATGTCTTTGGAGAAAGGTGGCAGGTTCAGTGAACAAATTATTTTTTAATTGAATACATCTAAATTGTGAGTCACATTGTGTTTTAGACATCTACCTCTATACAACTTTCACTGTAAGAAAAACTTAGCAAAACTAGCAGCACATAACATAAAAAAACCTACCAAAATACTCCTGAACAGCCATCACATACAAAGGGGAGAAAATCTGAAACCAAGAGAGATTTGCTTTCAGTTAGACAACATGGTCATTGTTTTGCTAATAACTTTTAGCTTAATATTTAATTTTACCTTAATATTTACAAGACTAGCTTTTGCTTACCTATGCCATAGGGTATCTTTGCAAGGGCATTTAGAAACTGCATCTACACAGTACCTAGAAGGAGCTTTTGTAACACAGTTACACTGTTAATTACTCTATTTAGTATTTCTGAAAAACATACAAGGATGAAAATTGCATTTTTATATGTTCCAGATGCTGGAATTATGCTTTACATTCCTAGAAGAAGTTCTTTTAATATCAGACTTTGAAACTAAAACATTTCACTGGCCTGATGAGCAACATTATCCTCAAAACACAATCTATTATGAGATCACTCAAAATATTAGTTACTGTATAATRGAGCACTGGACAAATTTCAGTTTTAGTATACAGATTATTAACTGCAAGAGATGGAATTTCTTCCAAAAAGCTAGCAGCTCCTCTGCATGAAAATCCTGATGATCCTGCTCCTTCCTCTCTAGCCTTCCTACCATACATACTCTGCTTCTGTATTAAAATTGAATATACTTATTAAGGCTCTGTACACRTCCGCCATCCACTATTCCAATTCTTACAGACAAAATTGCTTTGCTGTTTTCCAAACGCAGCCACATCACCTACGGCTCTGAACGCCCACCTCCAAGCTGTTACTCCATTCGTCATCCTCCAGCTTTGATGGAGTGTAAGCAACCGGATCACAAAGGATCCGGATCGCGAGGATCCCAGTCATTCCATCTACAGACTGGGTGCTCTCATCTGCACCCAGCTTTGTAGCTTGCAGTATGAGCATTTTTCCTTCCTTCGCAAGGCAAGGGAAGGGAAAAGAGGGTAATAACAACAGTGAGCAAAGCAGGCACAYAGAGCTGCTGTATGTTATACCAGTAAGACCTGGCTCTGGGACATTTAGCCCCTGCTAACAGTTACAACTGGATCTGCGGCTGTGCAGCTTATCTTGCCTTTCTAGTTATTACCATTAGCAAAACACCTCTTAAACGTCCTTATCAGTAGGAAAACCCATCACTTTGAACGGCATTGTTATATCTGCCTACTAACAACAGCAGACAAGACAGAGCATAGTCTCGTTCGGAGAAAAAAAAAACACGAACGAAGCAAGCTTTAAATCGCACCTGCCTGCAGCAGCACAGAGCGCGCCCCGGGGGAGATGCCCCGCCCCCGCCGCGCCTCGGCCCCGCCCCCGCCGCGCCTCGGCCCCGCCCCCGCCGCGCCTCGGCCCCGCCCCTAGCCACAGCGGGGCCGCCTCCCCGGCGCGTGCCGCGGGGGGCCGCGGCTCGGCCACCCTGCGAGACACCCACCCGCCGCGCCCTTCCCTACCCAGCTGGCGGCACTGCGCCACCCCGCAGTGCTGCCCGAGCTCCAGCTCCGCCATTTCCCGCACGCCGCGCCTGCGCCGCGGAAAGCTGTGGAAGCGGCGCGCGCAAAGGCTGCCGGRCTACCGGAGGCCACGTGGCTGCCCGTCGGCGGACAGGTAGGGGCGGTATAGAGCCGTGGCGTGGCGCAGGGGGAGGGGACGGTGGGCGGGGCCGCGGCAGTGGGCGGGGCCGCGGGGGCGGCCGCGGGGTGGGGCTAGTGGCCGTGTCTGTCGCTCCGCCCGGCTGGGCGCGTCGGGGCTCTTACAGGAGCCGCGCGGAGATGTAGTGCTGCAGAGAGGGCTCCGGCTTGGGTGCGGGCAGAGCCGCGGGTGCGCACTCGGGAGCGCTTCGTGTATCGGCCGGCCACTCTCAGGAAAAGGAAAATAAGCAGCGTCCGTATCTGCTTTACTTCTGCAGTTGTGTTGCGTCTCAGGATAGGGGTTATTTCAAGAGACAGAGGAAAGAGGATGGGAAAACACGACTTCCCGTGATGTTTCATCCACACAGTTTGATTTTTCTGTCAATTATGTTTCCTTAGGCGTGCGTCTTTATTTTTAAAAAGCTACATTTCTATCCTTGGGAATTTAGTGTTTATCTTCCCAGTCCTAACCCACATTCATTCTTMTGTGTGTGAGTGTCCTCTCGTAGAATATTGAAGAGCATGACTAACAGCTGTCATTTGTCATGCTGGGGTCTGTATCATCACTTGACTGCTCTGTAGAGTATTCCCGAGGAATCCCTTTAATCTTTCTTCAGTGTCACCTCGTCATTTACAGGATGCATCAGTCATTCGTATGTTATAGGCTAGTTAGCATCATAATAATAAGGTGATCMTCCCTCCGAAAAGGCATCTTTTGCAGTGTGAGACTAAAGGGGAAAAAGTGCATAGTCTGTGAAGACATCCCTCAACTTTAWTCAGATTTTTAATCGCCACAAAGCAGGACTGTGTTTTCTGCACATGTGCCCTTCCCCAGTAGCTGGTGTGAAGCTTGTGGAGTATCAAACACAAAATTTGATTAATCAGTCTTTCAGGGAACCTTAATTTTTTAAAGCTGCCCTGCAGCCAGGTATGTTTTGGGTGTTTTTTTTTTTTTTTCACTTTGATTTTTACGTGTCTGCAGAGTACAGCTTGGGCCGGACACGATGGCACTGCTGTGCCTGCAGAGGAAAGGCAGGGCATCGTGCAGGCGTTGTGCACGGCCGCGCTCCGCATGAACAGGCCCAGGAGGGCGCAGCGGGGCCGGGCTGCGCCGGGGCCGCCCCGCCGCCAGGTGCGCCGCGCCCCGCCGCGCCGCGCCGCGGAGCCGCCGCCGCCCTCAGGCCCAGGAAGTGCCGTCACGGCGGTGCCAGCGGGGGAGGCTCCTGCGGGCCGGGCCGGGCCGAGCCGAGCCGAGCGGGCGGCCGTTGGTGCGGCCGGGCGGCCGTTGGGCAGAGCGGGCGGCCGTTGGTGCGGCCGGGCGGGCGCCGCCGCCATGAGCAAGATTTCCAAGTTGTTCAAGGGGGGCGGCTCGGCCGCCTCCCGGAGCCGCGGCGGCCCCTCGCCGCAGGAGGCCTTGGCGCGGCTGCGGGAGACCGAGGAGATGCTGAGCAAGAAGCAGGAGTACCTGGAGACGAGGATCGAGCGGGAGCTGGCGGCAGCCCGGCAGCACGGCACCAAGAACCGGCGAGGTGAGACCCTTTGGGACTCGGGCATCTCTTAGCATTCGGCGCTGTGTGGACTCGTTGTTGCGACCCGGTAACAGGATGAACTGACAGGAGAACTCTCAGTAACTTAAAATAACTTAAAACTCGTAATGCCAGGGGCCTGCTCAGCGATCTCTGTCCTATGCACTACCGTCGAGGCAGTGTGTCAGTTGGATAACTGGCGCCGCAAAGTGCGGCCGGAGGCTCGGAGGTCGGGTGTGCAGAAGTAGAGCGGTGATGATGCAGGTGACAGAGCGCCTGAAGCGTGTGAGGCRCTCCCGCCTGCTCGTGTATGTATTGCTGGTAACTGAGGAGCAAAGTGATTAAATGGTTTGCCTCAAACTTTGGCATTATGTGATAAAACTAAAAAATGAGTGAGTTCAGAGCATTAGTGGCTACTGTACCATCCTTCTACTGCTAGCTGCAGTGGAGAAAGCACTAAAGGGATACTGAAGGTTTGATCCTGCTCATACTGAAGCTATGGTCCCTGGGAAGAAAATGACTAGAATTGCAGCAAGCCATTTGGGGGGATATAAAAGGTTTTGAGAAACAGATTAATTTAATTACCCTTTAAAGACATTTTGAGTCCTGGCTGACCACTCTGAGATTTATTTTTTTGAATGCTCAGAAGTGAAGCAAAACGTTTTGAATTAAAAATTCAGGATATAAGAGTAAGTTACTCTTTAATCTGCTCTTTCTTTTGCTAGATAATTAATAAAGTTAATGCCATACAATTTGTGAGGAGTTGCACATTAAAGGTGTTTTACTTAGTCTTTTCACATATTTGTGACACTTCAATGCTTAAGTGAAAAGCATTTAGTTAGAAGCGATTTAAAAACATTGGTAGAGATGGGACAGATTTTAAGGCACAAAAAGTCCAAGTGAGTAAAGCCAGTTCAGCAGTGCAACTGAGTCTGTCACTGCAACACTTGAGCCATCCAGGTTGGCATTCTCCCAGGCTTTTTGTTATGTCACTGTCCCAAACGGAGTGTCCCTCTTGTTCCTTTGGGCAGATACTGGCACTTATGCACTTGTTAATGGAGGTGATCCAACTAAAAAGTAATGCTAAAGCTTCCTGAACTGGTTCACTTTGCACTTGTGTGAGCAACATACAATCCTGCCTGTATGCAAGAAAACAAACCTGTTGTGTGACGGATCCTATTTAGATCCAGACATGCCACTGTGAAACTTCATCCCAAGACTGTACTTCAAGCTGGCATTGTTGCAGGAAGAGCAGTGTTCCCTGCCTCATTCCTGTCCCTGTGCTCCTCCCTTCCTTATGCTGGGAGAGCTTTGTGTGGGGTGTGTTTCAGAAATCTGGATGCAGCAGCTGTACAATAGCTAGGTTTTAGGGCTTTTTTTTTTTTTTTTTCCTAGATTATTTTTACCCTGGGTAGGCTGGCTTTGCAGCTGCACAAGTGTTTCAGCCCTTGTGAAGCAGATCRTGGTGCTTACGGAGGAATGAGTACTCATTGTTGGGAAAAGGCAGATCTGCTTCTCTTTTAACCTGCTGGTTTATGCTGGTTCCAAGTGTTTGGCGAACTACGGCTTTGCACTGTACTTTCAGAAATGCAGCATTTGACGTAGGAAGCGTTTCTCCTAGGTACTTGTTTCCACTGCTATGCTGCAGTATGTTGTTCCTTGAGTTACACTTATACACTTGTTTGTGGAGTTATGTTTCAAACTGGATTGTTGGTCTCATAATGATTAAAAATAACTTTTATCTTTCTTGACATTGACTCAGTAACCTACAGTCAAGTACAGTAAAGAGAGAGTCAGACAAGAAGAACAGAATAGGAATTTTTTATGCCAAAAATGACACTCAAGCCAACAGGGTAGTGAAACTACAGTCAGAGTAGAAACAAGATACAACCTTGCTCTGCCAAAATGATAGAATTTGGTAGACATGGGAGCAAGCTTAATTCTCCAAATATACTCCTTCATATGATATAACAATTGTGTTAGTTTTAATTGCTGCTGATTACATATAACAATGTATTAGTTAATATACTGTGATATATTTCAGAGGAAATCTGTGGTAACCAGCAACTACTGTAGCATTATGTACGCATACAGGCAAATGAGAGAATAGAAATTTTAACCTGCGTTGTCTTATTAGAGTGAATATTTCAAAGCAACCTAGTAGGAAATTTTAATGTGTTCTTTTCATAATTGCATCACTAAGAAGCCTCTGGAATTTAAAATGGGAGTGTCTGAGACTGGACTAGGATGTATCTACATATAGAAAATACACCAAGTTAGCATGATCTCGTTTGATTTTTCAAGCATGTGCATCTGAGTCGGTTACAGTGACACAAGCGAGATCACATTCAAGCTCCAACAAATTTTCATGAATTCAAGTGATTCTTAAATGAGTTCATGTGACATTAGAAGACTTAACCTGATTTAAAAGCTATAACAGCAGTTTATGTTCAATTGCCTCTTGCAGAGATTATTTTGTGATAAGCAATATGTTCTTTAACAATTAGTACTATCTTTTAATCTCTCGTTATTCCAGATACAAAGTCACGGTTCTTCTAGAGTATCTCTTGCTATGTATATTGGCTAGTTTCAGCCTGTGCACAGCTCTCAACTCCGAATGCAAATTGGCTTTTTGCCTTGAACTTTTTGAAGGTCGTATAGGAAAATTTAAAGGATAGAAAGTGATATTGAATATTGAAATTGTTTAAGCTTGAAGTGAGCGAGGGACGTAGCACTGGGAAGAGGCAAGCTGTTCAGTTTTCTTTTACTTCTGGATCACTACATCCACATCAGTAATGACAATATGCAGTTTTTTGAATATGATGGGTTAGGACAAAAGAAGTGTCCCAGTCTTCACATTTGCCAGATGCTTTTTCATCTCAAACTTACCATCACTATGGTGGTCATTCAATTAGTATGTGGAATGATATTGACTCCTTAATTCTGGGAATGATGCTTTTGCCTAAGGGCTTAAGGTTTGGCATCCGATTGTGAGGCAGTGTGGAAAGTTGGCTATGTTGATTTCTGGATTCAATTACTATGTTTTCATTGTAATTAGTAGGTTTTTTTTTTTTTTTTTTTTAAGTCAGTTTATCAGCAGTACAGTCAGTTTATCAGCAGTACAGGTTGTATGAGTATGCAGACATTACAGGGAACATTATTCCAGGGTAAAAGTTTGACTTCTGTCCTCCAAAAGCCTCTGCTCCTTATCATTATTGTTTGTTCTTTCTCCTGCAATAATCCCCTTGCTTCTGAGTTTCTTCCCTTGCCTTCCATTTTACACCCTCCATACACACACCCACTGCCTCTAGAATTTAAAATGGGAGTGTCTGAGACTGGAGTAGGATGTATCTATATATAGAAAATACACCAAGTTAGCATGATCTCGTTTGAGTTTTCAAGCATGTGCATCTGAGTCGGTTACAGTGACACAAGCGATATCTGCCTCTGATTTTTTTGTATATTATTTGAGAATTCTGTATAAGGGAAAATGGGTTTTCTGAAGCATGTTTGTGCATGTGAAAATGCTGCAGTTTGAAGGGTTGTGTCTTAGCCAGGCATCTTCTACAGATCCTAAAAAAATAGACTAGATGAAAAGAAATAAAACAAATTAAAAGCTGATACAACTTTTTTTCAGAACAGGAGGAAGGTTTAACCAGAGAGTCACAGAATATTTCTGAAGATAAAACTTATATAGACAGTTGGAATAGCAAATGTAGGCTTTTACTAATAATGCTGCTACATATGTCATGTGGTACATTTGAGCAAGGCCTGTGTAAGAATACCATGTGGCATTCCTTTTCCATGAGTTAGTCACAACCAGAAGGTTATTGAAACTAAGCAGTGAGGTAGTAGTGGTATGTTAACACCGACAGGGCTCTCATTCCTGTGGGAGGGTGTGTGGCAGGTTGGGACTGAGGGTTTTTAGGTGTAGCGCTGTTGAGAAGCCTTCTAGTATCATTTTGTTCTGTGGTTTACAGTCCTTGTTCTTTTCTCTTTGAGATTATGTCTAAAGTATCTTCTGTGAACTGGAACGGTTATAATGAATCAAGTAGAGTACTGTTTTTGAATTATTGCTTCGGTTGTGGGAGAATTTGCATATAATCACAAGTTTTAAGGATTATAAATGCTGATAATGATCTTTCTTAAGCTTGTATGATTTGTTGTGGTCTCAGCAACATTACCTCTCGTTGCTACTGATGTTAAGTGAGATCAGAACCTGTACTCCACGAGTCCCTTACAGAACAGAAGTGTAAGTATCAGGCTGGGAGGCAGGCATTGCACATCCTCAAAAATACTTCTTGGCCAGAGAGCGTAGGTGTAAGCAGATTTGGGCCAAACACCTGCTGCCAAGGGAGTCTTGCTCATTTCAACCCCCCTTTTTTTTACGGATGTGCCCGAACCAGAAAGCCCTTAGAGCTGGCATTAGCCTTGAGAAAGAGACTATGTGTATAATTTCACATCCAAGAGGGCCTCTTCATATTGCAATGGCAACTAGAGACCTGTGTTAATAAGAAATATGTGCTGAGTTAAAAAGGAAGGTAATCACTATTGCACCATTTATCAGCTTTGCTCTGTGATATACAACCATTGTTCCTTGCTCTTCATGGTCATATTTAAAGCAGGACTTTTTTTGCTGGATAAGCTGATAGACAGTCTTCTGCATGGTGCTACTAATAGTGAAGAAATAACAGTGAAGGAGGATTAAATTTAGCAATGAGAACACTGCAAACATGTCTTTAGTAGTCAAGCTGGTCTCCTAACAACAAGTCAGCAGTCTGTACAGTAATATTTTTTACAGAATATATTCTTGCTCTTACTAGAAAGTGAGTGCTCCTAGGTATTTATGATAGGTATGTGCTATGAATTAAAATAGTCATTACTTTCAAATTTATGCCATCTACATGACATTTGTATTTTAGGATTTTTTGTTTGTTTGTTTTTGATCGCGTTAGATAAAGATAAATGAGAAAAGGTAATTTCGGCAACATTTTCTGTGGCTGCAAATAGGCACCAATAGTAAAGCACGAAGAAGCTTTCCTAAGGGAGGGAGAGGAGCTAAATACTTGGTTGTAAGTGAGGCTTGAGTTTTGTTGAAACAGTTTGTAAAGTGCATCCAGGGATGATGTGCAGAACTTTCATAGCAATGATATATCTTCTGAGGAAATGCTCTTTTCCTTCTTTACCAAGTTTCCCTTAGGAATTATAAGGTTTACTTGATGGTGCTCTTATTTCTGCTTCAGAATATTGTATCAGTTGTTCCCTTACTGGTGGCTGCCAGTGGTGGGCTCGACAGATACAGGTATCAGCATCACTGTACTGTCTATTTCATTCTGATCTGTTGTGAAGACATGGTGAAGGCGCCAGGACTACTATCTTTGTTCTTGCTGTCAGAAACCTGGGTCTCCATCACTATTGTCCGACCATCTTTCCTTCCTTAATAAAATATCAGCATAGTGAATTTGGAAAGTGTCCTTCCATATGTTAATGAAAGTAGTTCTAAATACGTAAACTGACCGACATAGTAGTCTACTGTAATTCCAGCTACGTATCTTGAAAATAAAATAAAAACTCAGAATACAAGAGCAGTGGTTCCTAATGCCATGAGATATATCCTGCTTGCTGGACAGCTGAGTCCAGAAGTAGKGCGCATAAGAGATGCTAAAGCCCAGGCATCCGCTACCGTATCACTGTGAGGGAGGTGAACTGCTTCTCTGGAGTGCAATGAAGACAGTGTATGAGATTCCTTTTTCCTGAAGGAAACCTTCCTCTTTTCCTGGTTAAATGGGTATTACACTTATTTCATCAGATGATGTTTAGATTCTTCCTACCTGACTCTCTTCCTTTTCTGAAATCTTTGGAACGGGCAACACCCTTTTGCAATTTCATTCTGTGACCTTCAGTAAAGTTTATCCTTGACATTCAATTTCTTTGCTTTTTGATGGAAATTATGTTCTTTTTCAATTGTTTATTATAATGCAAAAGCCCTTGGCAAGAGTTGCACACAACTTTTAACATGCTGACATGTGTAGTAGGAAAATCGTTTAATCAAAAAGCTTATGAGAGTCTGTAAAATGTAGAAAATAAGATTTCAAAACAGTGAGGAAATCCTCATATCCTAGCTGTAGTAGCTGTGACTACAAAACACTGGGCAATAAGTATCCTTTCAAATTCAGAGTTCATTTACTATATGTGACAAAATCATATCATATGGTGTTGGAATATATAATATCTTGGATGATAAGGAAGAAATATGAATTAATTTACTCTCAAGTACTTTGTTCTGCAAGTTACTGTAAAACTAAAGAGAATTAATAAAAGTGATATGTTGTAGTACAGTAGTTAGAAAAAGCTGTATATGAATAGGTAAAGTTGCAGAGAGTTTACATTATTTTAATTTAAATTATTTTATAATTTCTTAGTTTGAATATGGTTTAATTAAATCTTATACAGGAACCTGCAGGGTTTTGAAAACAACTACTCTGCATGTAATTGAGGAAATCAATTTTTTCTTTGAGCAGTCAATAATAATAGCATCAATAGAGATTTCTGAAAAACATTGGCTAGAGTATTTCCACATAGTAGCTATTTACTCAAACTCAAGTCTTTCTGAATGAGCCAGTTAACTTTTTTAGGTCCATATGACTTTAGAGTCCTCTCTGGCACAGCCATTAAGTACAGATATAATATAGATATATTTTGGAATTGCCAATAGGAATCAAAATTCTCCTATTTGTTATTTGCATAGTATCAGCTGGAATTTGTTAGTCTTCTTCAGAATATATATAATCTTTGGACCATCCCCCAAAATTTGGGAAAATCTTCAACTTGAACATGATCTGTTGCGATTGCAGATTGTTGTCCTGGAACATTTTACTGCAAGTGTTAGAATTGTGACACTCTGTGTTTCACAGGCTGAGCAAATGCTTGCCCTTGTGCAGCCACTGATAAGTAATTTGGACTATGTTGATTCAAGCACTTACCAGTAATGCACAGCACATCTTAGTGTGCACTGTAACTCACAATAAATCTGTGCCTGTTTCTTGCAGGGCACCTGGATTTGTTTGAAAAGTTGGGTACCACAATGCGTGTATTATTCCACCTGACAATTGGTTCAATAGGACACCAGCTGCTGTTAGTTGTTTGAATTAGTTAATCTCTGCTGTTAGTTGTTTGAGTTTGTGGGGCTGCTGTGCTGCAAATGCTTGCTGGCACTGATCCTAATTTAGAGATGAAATGCGAGACAGGAGAAAGGACATAGGGATATTAATTGTCATTGAAAATACAATGAGTTAACTCAGACACCTTACTCTTGTCTGGCATTGTGTATTTTGGAAAGGACAGTGGTCCGGAAATGCTTGTGGCAGGGTTGTATTCCACACCCAGAGACTAAGTGAAGCCTTTTTGTCCTTCTGTTTGTCACATGCATTTATGCTGGTAATGATTTACTATGGGCGAAGTATGCTGCTTATTACTGTTTTATATTTGCTAAGCTATCACACTCACTTACAAAGATAATAGGGAGTAGCTAGATTTGACTGTGGCTTTGTCCACAAAGTGCTATATATTTTCAAGTTTGAAGGTTTAAAGGTTAGTCGTAACAGCCAGGCATAGATACAACTGAAAGCCCGAGAAGTGTTAATCTTTCCTCTGATCTAACCGGCCTGTATGGTTAGGTGATTAGGACTTTCTATTGCACTTTTCGATTTCTGTTTCTCAGACCCAGTTTAGAAAGCAGCATTGGTAGAGATGTAATTATTCTTACTCTGTCTTCCTTATTTCTTACGTATGTTTTGCAACCTCTTTTTCTTTACCCTGTTCCCTCCTTTCTGATTCCTCTTCAACATTTTCCCTTTTCCTCCCTGTCATCTCCTGCTTTGGCTGTGTGCACAGGATGGAATTCAAGATCTCCTAGAGTGGAGGAAGAAGCTGCTCTTCCCTGTGATACTAAAAGGAGTTAACCTAAAAGAGGCTTCCCAGCATGTTCATGCAACAGCATGTTGGTGATAAACAGGCTGCTGATCTGGTGTGGTCCAAGTTTGTCTTTCTACTAGTAAGGTAGGAGGGTGAGAATTCTCCAGGTCAGATTGTTACTGAACTTCTTGTACTTGCATTTCACTATGAAAATACACAGTGTACTTTGCCTGTTTGTGTTCCAGCTGCCTTACAAGCACTGAAGAGAAAAAAGAGGTATGAGAAACAGYTGAGTCAAATTGATGGAACACTCTCAACCATTGAGTTCCAGAGAGAAGCACTGGAAAATTCCCATACCAACACAGAAGTGCTCAAGAATATGGGTTATGCTGCACAAGCTATGAAAAAAGTGCATGAAAATATGTAAGTGCTTTCTACTAGTTTTCAAGATGAGCTTACTACATACCTGTAAATCATTTCATCACTTGGTCTGTTATCTTCTTAGCCAGTTTGTCTTTGTTTTGGTTCGAGCATTTAATTTCAGGAATGCAGTTGGTGCTGTAATGTTATATTTGGCAGCAAAATATCTCTTCTTGGCAAATCCAGTAGGAAGTCCAGCTAACTAAGGAGATCCATGTGGCACTAGCTGTATCAATATATCTTGGCAGTACAGATCTGTAAAAATCAAGGGCAGAAGTAGAAGATATTTGAAGAAACTAACTGAACTCTTTTCCTCAAAGTGTGTAAGCTGGATTGTGTGATTCAAAGTGCTAGTTAGACCTGAATAATAAAAGGCTAATATTTATATATATGTAGTATTTTCATATGTTCTGTATTGTTCGGTGGGGTGTTTTTCTGCCTGAATAAGCAGAGTTAAATCAGAAGAGRTTGTTCTGGGAAAATAAACAGGAACTGAAACAGTGATGAAGTTAACAATAAGGGGAAGCTTTTAAGTGGGGAATAGTCCTGTTAAGTTCTCACCAGTTCTGGCTGAAAGCTTAAGATCAAAAAAGATGCATCTGTAAAGGTACTGATCTCAGGAAGGAGATGGAGTCAGCCCAGGAAATGTGACTGTAGGCTGACAAGCACTTAAGAAGCACAGAAAGGGAGGAAAGCACAGACTGCTGCAGTCTGACTTTTGCTATAATTCCGAAGTGGAAGGAATTGAACTGGCTGACTGTGACACAAAGAAGGGTGCCAGGAAAAATTAAGGTGTAGATGTAAGAAAGTATCCCCCCAGAGTTCTGCTCTTTCTTTTCATGCCCATGGGTGTATGTATAGTCTGTTTTAAGAAAGGTATTTCAGAGTCTCTCCTGTAGGATTTGAATCATATATCTTTCAAAACTGTTTCCACATCATTTTGCCAGGGACTTAAACAAAATTGATGATTTGATGCAAGACATCACTGAACAGCAAGATGTTGCCCAGGAAATTTCAGATGCTATCTCAAACCGAGCTGGGTTTGGTGATGAGTTTGATGAGGTTAGTACTTCACTAAACCTTGTGAGTTTTGTCTATAAAATGACCCAATGGTTATTTTGTTTTGCAGTGGTTTACTCCAAAAATTCTTTATTCAGAAAGTGTAATTGTAAAATTGATTTGTTCTAGCTTATCCTATCAAGGACATTTTATGTCTTCTTTTCTTTTCAAAGTAAGTTTTGACTGCACACTGATACTTGTTATTCTCTTTTGTACTGTGGAAAAAGGAGAGCACTAAAGCATGCCATTTTTTACTGCTCCAAATGGATGCTGAAACCTTTAATTTGTTGTGCTCCAAATAGACATCTTTCTTGCTAGGTGCTGTTGCTATTACTGCACTGTCATTAACCTGATCTCAGGAAGGAGATGGAGTCTGCCCAGGGAATGTAACTGTAGGCCGACAAACACAGAAGAAGCACAGAGAGTGAGGAAAGCACAGACTGCTGCAGTCTGACTTCTTAAAGATTATTGTTCACAATTCTGAATATTTGGGCCAGATTTTAAAGGGAATTATTTGGTACCTGGAGATGCAGGTCTTCTCAGCATTTTCCAGAAATTCTACAGAAGTAGATTAATTTGGTAGAAGATACTCCTGTTGGAAGCAATGAGAATTCAATCTTTGAGCTCTTTTCTTTTGAAAACATCACGAGCTATCTAGTACCTTCTGAAAATTTGCTGCAGAAGCTTTCCAGGGTCCCTGGACTTGGATTTGTGTATCTTATCAGGCCATTACTTGTTTCTGATTCAACCAACAAGTATGGTTGAGTATTCAAGGTTCTAGTATATTCAGTTTTTTTACAATCTATGGAATGCAGAGCTGGTAATCAGGTTCAATATCACAGTCAGTTTATTTTTAACTATGTTTTAAAATGACCAAGCACTTGGAATCATTTAAAGAATAACCTAAAGAATCAAATAATCCCTCCCAACTAATTCATTCCCATGTACYCAAATTAAGAGCAGATATGATGCAACATATGCATTTATCTTTGCTTGATTTTTGTCTATTTATTCAATAGATATCCTTTTGATAGTTTGTTGAAAAACAGTAATGGTTCTTTTACTTTTCGCATTGCCTACTTTCCTGTCTTTCCACTTTCAGTGTAAATGAACTTTTCTAGAAGCACTAATGAATACTGGCATGAGGAATGGGTTTCAGGCTGTATAAACTGGACCTTGGACAACTGAAAAACACCTCCATCCCATGCTATGTAGTGTCACTTAGCATCAGTGTTAATTTGTAGGAGTCTAGACTCAGTAAGCTTGTTGTAGATTGACCTGAAAGTTCCTAACACATGCTAATCTTAGTTGATGGGCTTGTTCAGAAAGGCCTGTTCTAGCAAGCCACTGTCTCTTATATGAGGCATCATTATACCAACACCTTGCTTTGCATAAGGGCTAAATAGGGCGCTTGTCTAGTAGTTGGGAAACCTGGTGCAAAGGCCTCTTTAGCTTAGAAGAACTAGAATCAATGACTTAATCACTGTGTTATGAGGTGATTTGTGTTGGAGGATGATATTTAATTTTGTTTTTTGAAGAGCATTTTGACCACACACTTATATTCTTGCACCCATTGTACACAGATGGAGACTGTTAAAGCATGTAATTTATACTTCTTCAGATAGAAAAACATAGGGATTCTTTGTTTCTGGGATGACACAGTGTATGTAATGAAGAATGCAAACAACCTCTGCTTTACCTGAGTAGGATACTCATTTGAGAGAGGCAATTCTTGCTTGGAGACCTGTTTCTAATAATCAAACGCRAGATATATGCAAATTCCAGTGGGCAAAGTCTGGAACTCAGATTCTGCTCCCCTCCTCATGACTTTTCCCTCTATTTTCCTTCTGGCCTAGCTTAAACAGGAGAAAGAGGATTTGTTACATCTATTACAATATGGCACAGCTTAGCYGCAGAGCAATTGTCAAGTTGTGGGAAACGCAAGTCCAAGCTGTTTGACTTAAAATCTGACTTCCAGGGCATATATCCTAGCTATTACAGTATTATGTTAAAGGTAGGGATCACTGCTTCCTCCAACTCCTTAAAAAGGAGCCAGCCTTTCATGGCTGACATCATCTCTTGGTTGCTTACTTGCTCAACAGAGGGAGTTAAGGCCTAATTTGGTCTGAGAGGGGGTTAGGTGACCCTCTAAAATCTGCAGAAGTACCTGTTTCCATTGACTTTACAAGGACTTAGAAATTAACTTTTTTAAGAAGATTGTGTTCACACCACTTGTTTAGGCACTTAAAATACAGAAAGATTTGCACCTCAACTAAGTGCCTAAGACATAGGGTCCCAGCCTGGATGTTTCTTTGAGAGATCTGCTGTCAGTCRAACATCATCAGGGGTGGGCCTGATGCCAAAGCTTTTAGCTAATGTGGATTTGCACTGTGTATGAGATCAGACTGATTAACTAGCCTTTTTTTGACCTTAAAATAAATAAAAGTAGGAAAGCAATTCTAGGAAGACATACAGTGGCTATGTCATTATAATGTTAATTTCCATATTGGTGATAAATGAGTAGGCAAAGCCCACTTCAAAACCTGGCGGATCCCCCTTTGCCCCAGTCACTTTTACCTTTTTAAACCATTTTATCTAAGTGACAAAGGTCTGTTTCTCTACAGATGTGTAAATATTGGCTTGATTTCTTTGGGATGCGCCTGCCAAGGAATAAGTTTTTGTTTTTTTAAGGGTAAAGCTTTTTTAAGTGTTACAAAATTGGGTTAGAACATCTGTCCAAAGCTTCTCCAGCTAAAATTCCAAGAGTGTTACATGCATCAGGAGTGAATAACCAGACCCAGGGGGAAAGCTCTGATTCCAGTGCTGCTTTGAAATCGTATATAATTCTGAGCTTAATCTGCTAGGGCTGTAGCATAATGCACTTAATGCCAGCCTTCCTTATAACCAGCAGAGCCTGGATGCTTTCTGAAATGATTGTTTCAACTTTTAAATAAGATTTATTATTATACCCCACACTTACTAAAAGTTATGCTGACAATATGCTGTTTTCTGATACTTATTTTCAAGTATAAACTGTTAAGTCAGTAGTGCTTTGCTTTGTAGTGGTTAAAAAGCGCTTGCCTGAGTTTCCCGGCAGGACAATGAATTTGTAAATAATGTTTTCCTTGAATTTAGGATGAGTTGATGGCAGAATTAGAAGAACTGGAGCAAGAAGAAATGAATAAGAGAATGACAGATGTCAGACTGCCAAGCGTTCCATCCACATCACTGCCGTCTCGCGCTGGTAAACTGCTTGCTTGCCATTTTAAGTTTCCTATGATTAAGCCGTGCTGTGAACAGGAGGAGAGGAAGATATGCGTTTATCTCTGTTATAATTTTTAAAGTACTATTGGTTCATTATAGTATTTTTGTATCTGTGGAAGTAGAATTCTCATTTGCTGTATGGAAGGGTTTAGAACTAAATTCTTCATAGATCTGGGGAGATGAGTTCAGGGAACTTGATCTTTCACATATGCTGATACGTCTTCTACTGAAATATGTAGTGAGATCAGTGAGGAATGGGAAGACTTTTTTTCTCTTTTGGCAGTTAAATCCTTAGCCTATTTTAATTAGTCTGACTAATTCAGATTGAAAATATTTGTGTCATAGAGATCTCCTTTGTAGGGTGGGGTTTGATACTTGCCACTGATATTTTAATTAGAAATTAAGAAGGTGACAGGAAGTACAAATTTAAAGAAATATTGTCATTCTTTCACTTACTTTCTACAAAACAGACTTATTTCTAAAATTAAGAAGATCAGAATCAGAATTCAAAAGTTAGCTATACATCTGATGTTTTTCTGTAGTCCAACACTATTTGTTCTGAATTAAGCCAGAGACAGGCAACTGTTAACTATACCTTTTACTGTGTCACTGTTGCCTTTTATCAGTGGAAAGAGTCACTGTGTACTGATGCTGGTAAAAGAATATAAATATTTTTTAGCAAGGACAGCACATGTGTAGTGCAAATTGTTTTAAGGTACATTCTGCTGCCAAACAGGTTACCTGAACCAGCTCAACCAAACACTCTTTATGTATATTTTGGCAGACAACGCTTAAATCTCTGAGAAGAGGTTTAAAATGTTTATACTGAGATCACGGCTTCTTCTGCTCGTGTAAGTTGCACAACAGCTAGTAAAACATGTTTTGAGGAAAAAGTGCAAATCCCAGTCTTGGTACTTAAGACTTGGTCATACATCCTCTTCCAGATCCAGCTGTGCCAGCTGACAAAATTATTAAATTCAGGCCACTCCCATGTGCTTCTTACTATATAGTAGTATTTGCTATTTCATTTGTTTGTATGACTGTGTCAGGCAAAATTAGCTGGGTATGTTTATACAGTTTAAGTATTAAGTAAGGCTTAATAACTAAACATTAAGTTTAGCAAGTGCTAAATTGGTTCATATTTTCTGAAACTGGATGCTTACTGTTACGCAGAAATACTGAAATAATAACAACAGTTAATGGTTCTATAATGCTTTTAGCTGGTGATGCATATTACCTCTAACTTTATAGATGGGGATACTGAGTGACACAGTATCTCCCATAGTATCTCACACAGATGGGGCACAGTGACCTTCCTAAGCCACTCAGTAACCAGTGGTAGAGCAGAGACTGTAACTCAGGTCTTCTGTGCCCTTCTCCCAGCTTTAGTCCCTGACAGTGGTACTCACACACCTGGTGGTATGCAGCCCCTCTCAAGATGATTTACCATGACTCCCAGCAGTATGGCTGCCACAGGCAGGAGCCAGCTGGCCACTGACATCTGTTAACACATACACAAGGCTGGTGGACCCAGTAAAGTATTTCACTGATGTTTGGAGGAATGCGAATCCTGACACAGAAAGCCTAGAGATGGAAAGAGTCTAAGACTGAGTCCTGGGCTGTTGTGCCTGCAGATCAGTGAGTGACAGTTATTTGGGGGAGGTTTTAGCTCAGGGAGTGTGAAGATGTATGATTGTAGATTTGGAGCGGGGAAAAAAAAAGAGAGAAAATGTATGTGGGACTTGGTACAGAGCTGGGAATTGCTGTTGCTGTGACCACTGTAGTTAACTGAAGATCCACAGATGTCATCTGAGCAAAGCACGTTTAGGAATTTCTTTCTCCTTGTTAATAAACAATACCTCTCCTTAAACTTGGGTGTGTCTGTTTGGAGACTGGACATGCACATGCAGAACCCTTCAGCAAGGCAGCAGGGTGTGCAGCCAGCCATGGTAGTGGGGTAGGTCACTTGTGGAGGTCAGAGAACAGGGGTTGGTAGCATTCTGGTGCACACTCTCTCTTAATTTTATGGCTAAATATATTTTCTGTGGGAGCCTTTCAGTAGAAGTTGTATGCAAGATAGTAGTGTGGTGGAATACTCACATCTCTCATCAGCTTCATCACTATGTTACCTATATTTAGCTTGCTACTCAGTAAATTGATAAGAGATGTTCAAACTGAAAAGCACTATGCAAGTCTTAATGCTAACAAATAAAATGTTTTTCTTTGTTGCATTAGTCAGTGATTATTTTTAATCTCTCTCTGCAGTATCGACCAGGAAGAGAGCAGAAGATGAAGATGAAATGAAGCAGCTAGCTGCCTGGGCTTCATGAGAGTGTGGTTTTCTTATAACATTGAACATTACCATGCAGATGTTATAGTGCAGATGTTATAGCCAATTCAGTGTGGCTGCATTTCATACAGATTGAATTTTCTTTTTTCTTTTTTTTTCAGGACCACTCATACTAAAAATAGTTGTGTGACTTTCATGTTGCTGAATTAGTTTAAAAACAAACAAACAAACAAACCTCAATAGCTGCCAAAATTTCCTAGCCCTCCAAGCCCCAAAGTTTTTCCGACCTTGGGCAGAGGTTTGTTTTGTTGTTAGAATGTTGGCATTGTGAAAGTATTTTTATTCATATCAACTTTCCTTAGGCAATGTCTTACTATTTCTTGCTATTTTGTGAGACCTGTATATCCCACATATGTGCACACAGCTGCATTTATGAGTATTCAGTTCCTGTTTGTATTCGATTTATGAATGGAAATGATTTTAACTCTGAGTAAAAGCTGATAGAATATTCTGAATGCTTGTAAAGCTGATGTACATTATTGCCAAGTTGACTACTTTTTGATTTAAGGAGTAAATGCCACTCTGAATGCTAAACTACTGTAGATATAGGTAAATCACTCACTCTTCAAATGGAAAACAAAAATTAAATAGACTACTTTGTATGAACAAATTTTATTTAGTAAGACTTAAGGGTCTGTGCTATTAGCTTGCTGTCAATCACAATGAAACAGTAAAACACTATGGACTTCCTGGGAAGTTGGAAAGCAGAGTCAAAGTGGTCTTGATTTCTTGTTTTCAAGTTAATCTAAATTTACTGGTGATTGAACCACCTAGGAAATAATGGAAGACTTGGTGTCTGTAGATCTGTAGAAGCATAAGACTGATGGCTTCTTATGGTGGGCTTTAGCTTGTGATTTGCTGGGTCTAGCAGATGGCTTCAGCCAACTGCCTGTTGTATTTTATGTTAAGTGTAAACATTAGTATGTGTATTTCTGGACATGGGATGCTCAGAACCTTTCAAGTTGAGTTCTGTGGATGAAGCCAAAAATTTACACTATGGAAATAACTTCTCCTTTTTCAAGACTCTTTCATTCTCTGCAGTGGAATTGCTTTTGTTTTGCATCCATATGAATGAAGGATTGAGTCCTTTTCTGATTTATTTCAGATAAGATTCCTATAGGAGAAGATTAAGTGTGTAATTCCATCCTAAAATTTGGAGACACCAGGAAGATTATCCCTTTCTGTTGAGAGAAGAGAAAAACTGGAACATTCTATTTTTCTTTTACATCAGAAAAAAAAAATTAAAACTACTTAAATTTAAAAATATATTATGAACTATCTGTAGGAAACCAAATACTCCCAAAATGTCATTTAGTTTTATTGCTTGCTGAAATTCAGGATAAGAAGCCAGCCAGAAGCCTTCTTGACAGGCATAATTAGTAAAATAGCAAATATTCTGAGTTATTTAGAATCCATTTGCTAAGCCATTTGGCTGGGATCCCATTTTCAAGGTTAAGGCAGTCTATGGAAGTCTCTGAATTAGGTAGAGAAAGCATTAGTGTACTCTGCATAACTGTGCAAGACTCACTGGCCATGTGCTTGTGAGCACATCTGTTATTTATGAAAGCAAGTGAGGTCATGCCAAGATAGTCACATGCTTAGCTTGGAAAGACTGGCTTCTAGCATTTGTTCTTTGTTGTATTACTGGTTTTCCAATACTTAGCACTTGCATAACACCATATTTAAAATGTTCTACAGACTAACCAAAATACATATCTCAGCTTCCAGTTTGAAAGTAAAATGATTTTCAGTCCGCTTTGGAAAATGTGGACCTGCAGCTTTTGTGCAAACATTGTCCATGTGAACACACCCCACAGGGAGGAAGAAATCATAGGAACAGCCTTCTCCTTTGCAAGCTGATGTGTGACTGCCAACCTCCATCAGTGGTTTGGCCAAATGCCGATCCTGGGAAGCTTCAGATATCTTCAGCTTGTATCGATTTTAGAGCAAGCACTTTAAAAACAGAACTTGTGAAGGAGGAAGAACAGTAACCATGGTCATTCACCTGAGCTGCTCTAAAGGTTTGAGTACAGTGGCTGGTGTTTCAGGACAACGAAGTCAGAGGCTAGGACATGCTTGATTTGTGAGGCTATACTGAGAAGTACTATAGTCATGTATATCAATCAAAATACAGCATGGGCTCCCGTAACTGGAGTGCTTTTTCTCATATGTGCTTGTGAGACGGTAGATCAGTGTTTTTCCTTCAAAAGCAATGGAATTGTAGGGTTTTACTTCATCTGAGGAAGTAGCTCTTTTCTATGTAAAGTCAGATGAAACTGTGACAACTGCCTCTTTCTTTTTTGAACATGTGTCTCTCTTCTGTGACAAGATGGTATTTGTTCAGCATGTAAACAGATGAGCTTGAATAGTGTCAATGTGTTATTGTAAACGTTCTTTCTATTAACTCAGACATATTTTACARGAGGACTCTGGAAGCACATGGTGAACTTGGTGTACTATAGCTGACTTCTTTTCCTGATTCTTATTTATTTTGGAAATCTTTTCTTCGATTAATAGGCTTGGACATTTTAATCTGGGTGTCATCAAAAAGGGGGAAATATTTTAAGATAAAGTAAAAAATTAATATATATATATATATATATATATATGTATGCTGTAAATAAATATTTTGGTGTCATCCTATGTGATTGTATTTATTTTTCTGTCAGGAAAACATTAAGTACTCTCTCTGCACTGTCATTAGGATATCGTGCTCTTAAAGACTCTGAAGATTTAAGAATTTTTTTTTATTGTATTGGTCCTTGAACATAGGTAATTTACTTTAATATATACATATATATATAAAATATATCCTATGGTGTCTGGGCTTCATTCCTTCAGCCTTAATTATGTTTGAAGGGATTCTTTATTTCAATGTGTCCAAAACACCTACTACTCTTTTTTACTAGATCGCCTCAGTGTTTCAGAAATGTATATATTTCACTTTTCAGCCCTTAGTTGAAAGATGAAATGGTCAAATCTTTATGGTCAAACCTCTGTCTCTTTTTAAAGCCTCAAGGCCTCTTTGCCAAACATCAGAGGACCAGTTTCAATATAAACACAGGCCAGGTTGAGGGGAGAGGGGGGATATCTTACAGCTTTTACATGATGCCTGAATTATATAGGACTGTAGAAACATACATCATTTTGTGAGACATTTTTGAGTCCTCCTTAACTGCAGGACTAGCTTGAGGGGCTTGAGAGATGCCAAATATCACAAGTCTCATTTTTTATCTAGCTCATATTTTCCTACCTCTGTTCCAGTTGCAGAGGCAGTTGCAAAAACCATCATTGTAGCACTGTTCAGTCAAATCAGTGTTGCAGGGGAAACCTGCATTTGAACTGTTTTATTGGTTACTGACACTAATCACTGCGTGATCAGTACATTGGGATCAGTATCAGTAATGCAACAGATAGATAGAACACAATACTGAACACTTATAAATTTTTAATATATACCCCCAAAATTCTACATAGCCTTAACTACCTAATCCAGAAAAAACATCCCCCCCCCCCTTCCTGTGGGGGTCATGGGTGCCCCTGCTGTGCTCTCCCAGGTGCTGGTGAGCAAGTCCCTGGCGTGCCCCTGCCTGTGAGCCCCTGGGTCCCCTGACGGGCCTGCGCTGTCTGTGGGCCAGCTGGATGCAGCGCCTGCCGCAGGACTGCTGACGGCCCTGCCTCTGCTCGCTCTGCTGCCTTCYTGTCATCTCATTCTGCTAGCTTTTAATGGTAATACGTGCCTAAACTGAGAAGCTGAGATTTGTTAGCTAAATTTTATAAAAAGTATGGAGGAGACTAATCATGCTGAATGTGGTAACTTTCCTTATCCTGACATAAGATTTCAAGGGTGTACTGTTTCAGTGGACAAGGAATTGCTTTATAGCTTCAACTAGTATTTACATAGATGGTCCCCTCTTTCCTCACCAAACTTACTTTTTACCATTTCCTCTAAAACACACACACTTCAGCAGGAATGGAACTTTTCGGGTCTATTTAATACAGAAATATGTTGTATTTATTTTTGTGATTTGACTCAGCCTTACCAAAGGAACCTTAGTACAGCTGCTGAAYTTACTGAAGTCAGCCAGGACAGCCTATATGTAGGGATATAGAGAGTTATGATATATACACTATACTTATCTATTGTATATACCCTATATACACACCTCGTATGTATTTAAGGTTATTTAAGTGCRCAGTGTGCTGCCATTTGCAATGCTTCTGCTGTCTCCAAGAAGCAGTGATTAGCAGGAGCAGCAGCAAGCATGGACTCTGCACACCTCCAGGTGGAGCTCTGCGTTCAGCATACTGCCAAGAAACCTGGGCAGAAAAGGCAGTAGTTTTCACACAGGGCCTGATTTCAGCCTAATTGCTCACACAAGGAAAAGGGCCTGCCAGGAAGGGAAACTTTAAAGGGGGGGGGGGGCTTCAAAATGGTMCTCTTGAAGGATAATAGTCTAGAAAGAGGGGCCCATAAAAGGAGAATATTAGAAGTACACATAAATGGATAATGCTCCGATTCTTTCACTATGAGCAAATATAGCCTTTATATTACATGAGCAAAAGGTTCAGAAAAGAAATCTTTCACCTCCTGCAACAAGAGGCTGTCAGAGTGTCTCAGCTGAGCTACAGATGTGGCAGTGGCAAAGACAGAATTTGGTGGTGACAGCAGGTAGCTCAGGGCTTCTCGGCCATCATCTCCAAAATCACTCTGCTATTTTAACCCCTCCCCTTGAGGCAGCTTTCTTCAGCGGTAGTTGCAGGATGAAGTGTTAAAAGTCCTCMATGAAAAAATGCCTTCTTTGGCTGATGTCGTTGCTGCTAAAACAAAAAGGAATCAAAGGAAACTGCATATGGACGCACAAGTAGAATGGATTGTGTTACCAGTGACCTTCCTGTGGCTGTAATACAAAGTCTCAAAAGTTAATAGCTAAACTTGCGTAGCAAAGATCACATCACACTTTTCCAGCCTGAAACCTCTAGCTTCCACTGCTTTGGAAACTGTCAGCAAAACGTGTCTAACTGAATTAGTTTAACAGCTGAGTTAGGAAAAATTCCTATTGCATGAATCAAGAAATTTTCTAGAAAAGGTTTGTAATAGCATTAATGTGACTAGAGATTTTACTTATATATTGTATCAAACACCTTTAGTTGGAACAGGAAGGTTACATTTCACAAAGGAGACATTGAGAGAAAAAAGAAAAAAAATCACAGAGTAAATCCCAGGCACTCAAGCCACCGACATATGTACACTGAGAATCTGTCTAGAGATCAGATAGATTGTATCAGAGAAACTTAAATCTGAGCCAACCTTTGCTCTACTATATTCCATCGTACACCAGCATGGGTATAGCATGAAGCAAGAACAAAGATGTGTGTATGTTGAGAGATGTCCAGTATCTTTGCTTTGACCTTTAGAATAGCATGAGTCTTGTGTGACGTGCTTTGAAAAGAAAAATATGTAGGCCTTTTCAGGATTTTCTAGATTCAGATTTGAAACGTTCACATAATGTACCAAAGATGCCAGTACTTGTTCACAACACAGGGACAGCAAAGATAAAAGTAATTATTTGCACATACTCTCCCTCACGTTAACTAACAGCAAGCTTGAGCTAAATTTTCATTGTTTAATACTCCTTCATAACATGTAAGTTTTCACAATATTTTTGCAACACTTGTACTTTATTTTTTTAATTGTCTATTTAAGTAGGAATGAGTGAGTCAAATCCAATTGCTGTGAGAGATAAAAAAAAAAAAAAAAAAAAAAAAAAAAAATCTCCGCTAGAAGCTGGCTTATCTGGGCCCTTCTTGTACACATAAGCAGGAACACCACCTTCATAGGCCCATCACCATCTCACTGAATGGCTGATTTTAATATTTGCAAAAGATTCCACTTTTTTCTCATCTGCCTCTTCCCACAGAAGTTACTATCCCCTTGCTGTACATTATACTACAAACTATGCTAGAAATTCTCTAAATTAGCAACTGATGCTGAAAACTTCTTCAGGGGAAGACTTCCCCTAAATGAACAAAGTAAGTGCCATTATAGGGTGCATCTCTCACCCGAAACCCCTGCTTGCCCCTGTAAGAGGAACATATGGACTACAGAATGAAGGAGAAAGAGAGAGCTCTTCAAACCACAAGCTATCCACCCCATGATCTGGCTACCAGAAGTGCAGAGAACAACCAGGAAAGAGCACAGGAAATTCAGGAGAAGATGTCCTGTAGGAGATTCACCATATGTCTCAACTGCTTTTTAAACTACATTTATTTAAAGCGTGTGAACCAGTAATAAGATCTTAATAGGTCGATATGCAACCTTCTCCATCTCCGGATGAGCAGTACTTGACAAACCTGCATAACTGCGAAACAAACAAACAAGAAGCATTTTACAGAGTCATCCTCAGCATTTCCATTAAGCCTCTGTGGTTTCTTTTAGATGAAAAACATTAATCCACAGGGGTTTCAGAGAAGAGAGGCTTGTTTCTCACTATGTTAATGCAAAGATCGTAACATTTTCAGTTTAAATTAATACACTCCTCCCCCCTCAAAAAATAGAATCAGCTAATAATTTATGAGCAAGGTTATTTAGAGCTATTTGACACCTTGTCAAGCTATCCCAAGACACAGTTCCTGTATACAGGCAGGAGTCTCACCAGAGCAGTGAATCACCTAATTTTAACCTGCTGACAGTCTATGGGATCAGCAGTAACAAGGGCTATACCAACTGACTTACTGGGCAATTAGAGTGAATCGTGTAATTGCTTTCTTCCTCTTCTTCCCTAYGTGCAAAGAGGAGGTAATACAATACACGAGGATAAATGCAGTATCTGGAGCAGCCTTCGACGTTCTTCAGTCACAAGAGCGCTGAGTGTGAAACAGCAAGCTTTTTGAAGCATGGAGGGKGCAAAGGTCTCTACACATATTGTGCTGAAAACCACAACCCTACTCCTGAGGGGCTAACGAGGTTCTGCAGAACCTCCTAGCTCCCTTTAAGGCAGATGAGATTCAGGCACTGCTGGGAGTTGAGCTGAGGATCCCCATCATGAGGCAGCTGCTTTAACCAGCTAAGCTACAGTGCCCACAGGCAGGCAAGACCGGTCCTTGGTGGTGGTGTCAGTGCAGCACAGGATGAACACTGTGTGCTTACACATTCTTGTTTCCCCAAGAAGGGCTCAGCTCTGGCTAAGAGTGACAGTGCCACTGATGGCTGATGGCAGTTATTCAAGCTTTCCAGTTTCAAGTCTCCTCTTTTTCCAGAGCCACAACGCTCACAGGTTTACTGTTTTACAAGCAATACCAGAATGCTGGCCTGAATCAGTCCCAGCAYGACACTGTGATAACTGCAAGCAAAGGCAGAGTCCCAGTTCAGAATAGTATCTTTGACGAGACAGGAATGGCATCAGAACAGGCATAGKGTAAGTCTCTTGTGTGTAACCCAGATGCAAGTGAGTTGCAGAGTACTTTTCTTTTAGGTTGGAGGTTAAAAATATATATACTTAAAAAGAAATGGGGGGYGTTAGGGGGGGTGAGAGAAAGAGAAGCTTTGCCAGTTCAGTTAGAGTATTATTCACAAGAATGACTCAAACATCAGGATTTACTCAGCTGCAGAGAATTACCCTTAAGAACAAAGTAAATTTTACTCTTTGAACAGCTCCTTCAGCCTTTCTGTTATTCCCAAATGACAGTGAAAAAAAACTCCTCCTTCAGCCCAGCTCTGGGCAGCTTAATTGTAACTTAGACTGACTCTTGTTGAAGTGTCCTTTAATGCTGCTATCAGTTTACTTTGATGCTGCTGGATAAAAGGGCATTTTGGGTCCTTATGAAATGTGCCCACCAAAAGAAAGAGATGCTTTGCATATGAAGGACTGGGTTATGCTTAGACATATTTCATAAYAGTGTCCTCCCGTCTCTGGAGCAATCATCAGACTAGTTATAAATTTCTTCTAGGCTTCGTGAATGTAAGGAGAAACATTTTGTATTTCAGTATAATGTTCAAATCATCCAACTGGAGACTAATCTATAAACCAACAACATGATATATATGGCTAGGAGTCACTGTAACTCCTAAGTAGGGATGACTAAAGTTAGTCACGTATATCTCTTACAAGGTAAGATTATGTTAATCCTTTATTCATTTTAAAAATAAATGAGGGCTGTATTTTCCCACTGTTCTACTCTTCCAAAACTCTACAGTTAAATCTCATAACAAAAGATAAGTCAAACTTTGGAAAAGTCAGGTTAAAAACATCTAATAAAGAAAGCCTAGCTCAGTTTGCTTTCTTTGAAGTACACACATGAGAAGGACCAAATTCAGAGATTAYCCTCAGAAAGAAGACTAGAAAAAAGGTTTGAATAACAAATAATTACAAAGAAAATGCAGTGTTATGGACAAAGAAACTCTAGAAATCCAGATAGAAAGAGGTTTAGGATTAGGATATCACAGAACATAAAACCCTTGTAACACAGAAGATAACATTTAGTGAAGAAATGGTACTGGTTAACAAATCATTAAATTCATCTTCATTTTCAAACAGGAAATGTCTTTAAGTGTAAACAAGGTAGACAGTCACCTCTTTGTCCCCATTCTCTCTCATCTTTTCCTCCACGTAGGAAATACACAGTCATATGCATTAAAAAAAAAGTGATTAAGATAAAAACTAAATGTAGAACAAAAAGATGCACTGGCATTGAACTGTTCATCCAGAATACAAACTGTTAGAAAGAGACATCTTATTTGGAAATGCCTACATTAACAGTYTTCCAGGTTTATATAAAGAAACGTGTATGAGAGAATAAAGCTCTGATACTCTAGRATCCTTTAAAAATACACCTTATACTTTATAGGATATTACGTAATTGTATTTTTGAACGCTGGATCTGCCTACATATCTAGAGGTACTAATCTATGGGACAAAGACTTTCCTGAAATACTCAAAGAAATGACAGAAGGAAAGACCTCTTATTAGGATCTTCCCAGGAAAGACCTGGTACTCCACAATGGGAATATTTCCACTGCATTCTACCTTCCCTTGGAGATTTCATGACTCTAGCCTATTTACTTGTGGCATTTGACATGTCACACACACACACACACACACACACACACACACAAAAAGCAGTAGCACCAATTTCACATGATGAGTCTTCAGAATTCCTCTCTCAGTGATTACTAGAGCTTGCTGTAGCACAGAAATAAAATAATAATGAAAAAAAATTAAAATTCCCTACAGAAAGTTGCATGTTACCAGTTCTACCAAAAACCCAGACATGTGGCAGGATCATTGTTACTGCTCCATAGCAATGCTTCAATAGGGAGTAGAAACCATAGATTGAAAAAAAAAAAAAAATCAAGCTAATTAGTGGTCTAATGCAGATGCATATGGTAAAGAACAGTTTGGGACAGACATACCATCCAGACATACCTACTTACCCTGCCCCTTTTCTCTGCAACTATAAACCCCAAAACAACAAACAGATGCTTAACACATGAAAATGAATACAGTAACAYACTGGAACACACTTTGTAGGCTATTCTCTCCTACAACTGTCAGGTGCAGTTTCATGAATTAGTGAATTTGCTCCCTTCTCTGAGCTCATTCAATGGAACTATTATACTCACAGTAATTAACAGTTGTCAGAGTGGGAAAGGTATGAAGTGGGAGTTTTATAGGGACTCATTCTTGATTCAGTACTATTCAGCATTTTAATTCATTTAGGAGTACACAAATCAAAAGCAGAGAAAAAGAGCATGGGTGGACTGCAAGTGCTTTGGAGGATCAAAATATTCTGAAGGATTAACAACTTTCATAAATAATCTGAAGTAAGAGTTAAACCTCAGTAAGATTAACCTAGGTACAATGTATCAAAATCTAGAACTAAGATAAAATAAACTATAAATCACTTGCTGAACTATTAATTACCTTTAGAGTAATTTATCTACAACAGGAGAACAAAGCGTGTCTGTCACTGGTTGCAATCCTTACAATTAGCTAACTACACTACGATTTCAGTTCAAATGCTCCTCCACTCATTGCGAAGAACCCAAATAGAATTCCATTGTCCAATTCTCATGAATGAAATGATTGCAAGTTGGCATTTTCTGTACTAAAAAAANAAAAAAAAAAAAAAAAAAAAAAAATTACAGCAGCAAGTCAATACTTCATGAAGCAGGAGGCAAATATTGCCAGAACAGGAGTACGAACACCAGAAAAAAAATAGTACAAAACAGACTTGGAAGCCATCTCTATTAATGTCACAGATCACTTGGGGTTACACAAATTGAAAAATTCAGCATTTGTTTTAGCAGGATAACTATTCATTCACCTATAACATATGTAAGTGATACCACTTACCATGGCTGCTGAGCAAAATCAGTTTTTCAGCTCAGATTAAGGGAATTTTGACTTCAATTAAACAAAAGTGTCTATACATGTGACACTAAATATTTTGAGACAGCAAAGTATCTTACAAGCTTAAAGACAGAGCACAAAATTTACATTCCTTTTCCTTCTCATAACTAAATTGTAAGATGTTTGTATCATGCTTTAGTCTTTAGTGATGAGATTTGCAGATTCATTTAAATAAAACTTTTAAAACTCTTATCATATATGGTCCAAGCACATTTTCAAAATTTTAGAAGCACTTATAGTTGTAAAGTTAACATTATTTTAATAAACACAGTTTAATCTTCTTTTCAAATAAGTAATATCTAACAAAAGATTACGTGAATTTTCAAGAAGTGTCATAACTTTATTGAGTTCACTCAATGTCTGTGAGGATTCATATAGAATATAAAAAAAGGTGAGTTATTTTTCATTTTAATCTTCAGCAAAATTTCAGCAAAAGTACAGCAATTTTTCTGGTGTGTTGTTACAGCGTTCTCATTCATATTCATGCAGACAATTTTTGGTACAAAGACAACTGGAACTCAGAGCAAAACTTGAGTAATTATATGAAATCACTGAGGTAAGAGATGCCTCTTTCTAATAATATTGTCCTTTTTAACAAACAAGGTGATCAAAGTATTTTCTGCAGTGGAAAAGAGAAGACAGGTGTTTTGTCCATATTTTTATTTCACCAAGAAGGCTTATACAGTTCTGCATAAAGGTCATTGTATGCACAGCCTGAAGYACAAAGTTCCCTTTGAAAACTCCAGCACAAAGACACTGCATATTAACAACATTAAACAAAGATGTGGGTGGTATGGGGGGGGGGGAAGATTAAAACAAAACAGCATTCTTCCTATTGGAAAAGCAGAATAAAACAAGGCACTTTCAGTAAATAAATGAAGAATAGGGACAAGCTGTCAAAGATTCCATAAAGCTGACCCAGAGCACTATAACAAAAATCTGCAGTAACGAACAAGTAAAATACAAAAAGGCACTACACAATCCTCTCCCTGCAATTCCCCTTTCTCAACCAATTAGCCAACTGAACTTGGCACAATGGAGTCTTAATTATAATAAAGTGCATCTCCTGTCTTAATACGATTTGAAAAATAGGCTATAGAACATATGCAGCAATATCCCCATGTGTACAACACACTGAAACAAAAATACATTGCAACTAGATACAATCTAGTTATGAACTGTGCAGAAAAAAATATGGCTTCTTTACAAGTCTTTCAATCATCTCCATATAATCTAGAATATTTTTAAACAAGGCATGAATGCATTTGCAAGATGGTAAGAGGTAGTGTTCCAGGTAAAAGGCAAACTCACTGACATATTGTTATGTGGGTATATAGCAAAGGTATCCCAGATTAAAAAGTAGCATTACCAAACCAAACAAAGTGTTACAGCATGCTTTCTTGGGATGTAAATACACAGTGTTTTGGGGGTCTCATTAGTTCCTTCAGCAAAAATGACCAGTTTTTGATTAAAATGTCCAACTATAATCCCATTTTGCAAGTACTTTTCTCTTGGTACTGTAAGTTTTCCTATTGCATTGCATTAAAATTTCCAGAGAAATAATCTTCATTTTCAGAATTTAAAAACAACAAATTCTAACACTCTCATTAAACGTAAGATGAGTCCATTTTTACTTCAACAAGCATTAATTTATGGCTATAAGAATATGAAAACACAAATACCAAACAGATGAACACATCAAATGTGTCACATCAGTGGCTACACATGACACACTAGTTAAATGTGTTTGCTGACACAAAGTGAAGTTTTTATCACTCCACTAGAAAATTCAGCCAAATTGCATATGTACATTACCTAAATTTTAGCTGATTTTAGCCCTTATTAGACTTCCATATATTAAATATATAAAGGCTAGATAAAAACTGAAATCAAAGCAGCACTGAGTATATTTCTTATTTCAATAATTTGTAAGGATTTATGTAAACATTCACTATGTGCATTCTTGCTCTTTACTGTAAATTCTTTACAGCTACTATAAGCCCCTACCCACAGGGTCTGTCCCAAGCATCACTTTTCAAGGTAACAGCAGATGCTGCTGATCTATTCTTCTTCATCAGCAGTATACGCTACTTCAGCAACTTCAATTTCTGGTACAGAATTTTCAGCCAAAGAGCCACTCCAGCACGCCTCGTGATTCTCTTTATCTGAGCTGCAATAATGGATCAATAAGTTTTGTCAAATGGAAACTAACATGATTCTCCACAGTAGTTTTACGTCTGCAATCCACCACACATTTCGAGACTCATTCAACTTATCACTTGTACCAGTGATCACATTTATATTGCAAGATCTATCCTGAGGGCCTGCATGAAACATGGGATAGCTACAAATATGTGCAATAAAATGCCAAATTCCTCAGCTGAGCAGTATTTAAGACCACATATTTAAAAATGTACTTTAAGGAAAAAAAAAACAAAACATATTTTATGAAATAAAATGGTATTTACCAGCTGTCCTCACCCAGGGTACCCTGGTCTGCTTCTACTGCAGAAGACTCCACCTCACCACTGCACTCACTTTCTTCTCCTGACATTTGACGAGTCATTTTTCCTAAAGATAAATCCCTATAACAAATAAGAACAGAGTACCACCAATCCATTTATGGCAAACACTCATCAGTGAAGAGCTGTTTATTTCACTAAAACTTAGCTATTTCTGGAAAATCTCACTCCTATATGCCCCATTTCTTTTATCACTGCAAAGATGCAGGGTTTGCACTGGATAGCTATTTAAATAATTTATCTGTTCCAGCTACTCATTCCTAAACTGAATTCAATCCTCTGGTTGCATCACATTTTAGTGGCTGTACAAAAGAATTCAATCCCAGAGAAGTGATTAGAATATAGGTAAGAAATTAGAAACAGATGATCTAAGCCACACAAATCCTTCTAGGCTAAAATCAAAATATAGCCAGAAGTAGAAGAGACAGGATGATAAAAAGATTTTCTTTTTTTTTTTGAATAGTTCCTCAAGCTTCTCCATTGTAACTTTATACTCACATATAAAGTTATCAGAGCAATGTATTTTCCATTAAGAATAAAAGAGATAGGTAACGAGCTTTTCCTTAACAGCATCCCATGAATTGGCAATCCTGGCTAAAAGTGAAAATATGGCCACGCAGAATGGGCAAAAAAAGTTTCCAAAATATTTTTCCGTGTGGAAAGCTTATTAATTTAGTGCCAAAAACTGCTACTTCAGTTGGCTTGTACACAAGTTTGTGCTGAAAATAATCTTCACTACTTTMCAATTGCTCTAAGTACTATTCCTTCTACTTTTATAGTTTAAAGCATGCATTTTTAGTAATACAATAGCAGTATTCTCTAGAATTATTTATCATGTTAGGGCCAAATCCAGTGAGATGAGATATGTGGATGCCTACAAGTCTAACACCTTGTCCAATTGTTCTGCTCCTATTTTACATAAATCTCAAGTACGTGGCCTCTAGATGGTAAAGGTAGAAGACTCTTAATTCCTGTTGAGCTATCAGATCAAAATTTCACTTCAAGAAGGTCAAATTATTTTTTTTTGTTCTTTCAGTGGGTTAATTCCCATCAGATAAACAGATTTCTTTAGCAAGGTCAGAGTTTTACTCTAGCAGAAATGGAAGAATTAAGCAACTTACTTTTACAATTGAAAATTCACAGTAATTATTTCTCATGTAGACTYCAGCTACTACTTGAATTACTTTCAATAGAGTCAGGGAAATAGGGCACCCTAGTGTTAGGAAACCTATCTTCAGGGAAAGCAGTAAAAAAAAATCCCCTATGCCTTCTTAATTTAATTTTAGTAACAAAGAATTTTTTACCATGATGAATATATCATGGCCAAATGTGAGTTATTTGATTTTTATTGGCCATATCAGTGTTCAAGCTAGCAGTAAGTGCCATAACTTCCTTCTCAAAAAGGGAAAGCATTTTTCAAACCTCATTATTTCCCTTCAGGAAAAGTAACAAGCTGACTATGGTATTTGGATCAGAATTTACAATAAGCCACAACAACTACMTTTATATTCTTTTTCATATCTAGCCCATTTAAACTTAAATCACYCCAAAATGTAATTTGTTAGTCAACAGGGATATGCTAGAATGAACATCCAAAACACTATTAAAATAGCTTCTAATCCTTTGCTAAGGAAACTCCACAATGACTGACTCAGCAGATTAAGTACTTCAGCATCAACTTCCCTGCACAATTCAGCAGACAGGCACCATAAAGTTTTACTATGAAATGCCATCATTTTTTCTTGGACGTAAATATATAATCTCCAATGTTATTTCAAAGCTATCTGTTGCATCATTCCAGGCACCTCAGAACAACACAGTTAAAGCCATTAATACAGATGTATAATCACTTGATCACTATGCTCTATCAAAGCTTCGAGTACACAAGTTGGAATTTTTCTACCGCTGTCAACTCTAGCGAGGTGTTCCATCTATCCAGAATTTCAAAGGCAGAATCTTTACAATATCTTTACAAGAACTAAAAGATGAGGAAACATAACCAGTGTTACTTTAGGGGAAAAGATGGAATAATATTCAATTTGTAGGAAACTAACAGCTTTTTGACAATACAAGAGAAGGAAGTACTTTCAATAATCTTTCTGTGCAGCTATCACGTGGAAAACATGTTTCAAGAACACATTTAGAACTAGGCGTGACTATCCATGGAAAACATGTTTGTGGGAAGAAACTCCTAAAAATCGTACAATTTCTACATACCTAATTCTTCTTTCAATAGCATCTATGTGAAGTTGTTTTTCATTTAATAATTTCTTCAGTGACTCAACTTCCCTTTGTTTTTCAAGTAGTTCTTTCTGTAGACGGTAATTTGTTTCCTCCAGAGTTTCACAGAAAGCCTAAAAGAAAGATTTAAGAACTTTCCATTTAACTCAGTGGATCACCTTTATTGATTTTGCTTTTAGAAATACCAAACTGTAATGGGATTGTAGCTATTCTTTGTATTGATTACCATGAACAGCTATATGAGCTTTTAAGAAAACAGATCACTTTTGTCCTTAATATAACACGTCACTTTGCTTCRGACAACACATTGTACTACACCGAACTGCAATGCAAATACCTTGCTGCATCCTTGATGTTTGTATCACTACAAAATAAACACTGTTCTCACAAAGAGGTTTCCCTCTCCCGACGTGCAGTCCCTAGTTGTGAATCTTTCTGCCTGTACAGATCAGCTGAACTCCCTCCTACTCCTCTCCCCTCATAAAAGCATTTTTCACATGATTTTGAAGTCTGTTTCAAAGATGCAAGTGTCAGAGACTAGCAATTTCATGACAGAGAACAAAGAYTATTCAGACAAATTGCATGTTTTCTCCCTTATCCAAGATACAGATGGAAAGTAGCACAGTTACATACCAATATGTAACTGTTACAAATTCACAATTATGAATGTGAGAAGACCAATAGAAAAAAAGATGTTTGAAAAAGTTTAAATACTAAATCCACTAACTACTCCATCATAGTAGGTATTTTCTGTTACTCTCCTCAAGATGACACATATACACAGTTCACCCTGATGAATTTGAGTGAGCAATCTCAAGACTTAATGCACAAAGCCGATGTATAATGCAAGATCCATTCAATGTAGGAAATGAAAAAAGTGTTGGCACAGAGCCTGCTATTCTATTACTAGTAAGTATATCAACAGCAGTGTACAATTCTGATTTAATTTAAATGTTCTTGATATACAARAAACCCAAACACATCTTAAAACCCAAGCAAGTTTCTCGACTTAATTCTACATGCAACTAACTACTAATTCATGGAATATGYTGAGTATCAATATTTTATGAGCTCAATAAAAACCAAATTGGTTAGGACATTGTTCTAGATAATTTTATGATCTTAGAAGAACATCAAGATTCTATTCTTTGCTTTAACTGAAGTAAWCTTACAAATCAATTTCTTTAAAATGTTAAGTTTCCCTGTAATTATACAATTAAAATAAATGTAATATTTTTCAAWCACATATCCATTTCTACTGATTTATTTCTTACATTAATTGATGACTTTCAAGTCAATTTGTCTTACTGACTGGGATAACAAAATGATCTTAATTGACAGACACTGAATTACTAACAGAAATGGCTAGTAGTCAGCACAACAGCAGTAGATATATTTTAATAGTTTGCCTAAATTCCTGTGGTGAAAGAATAACTTTGATGATACTTCTGCACAGTATGTATGATCAAAGTGAGCTTATGTTTCTTAATTAATATGAACAAATAATTCCTGTAATGTTATTATCTTTTTAGTTCTTCAACTTACAATTAACTATTTAAGATAAAAAGTAACCACATAGAAATCAAATGAAAATCTGTAACACAAAAAAACACACCAAATCCTTCAGATGTACATAGTAGTGGAACCAGAGCCAAAGCACTCCACTCACACTCAAAAACAGTAAAAAATAAACCTAGTAGAAGGAGCTTTGCTTAACATTTACACTTTCCATAGTATTAACAGTATATGTGCAGTTCCAAAAGGTATTTTTATTCTATAAAGCAAGAAAACTAAAATGACCAGTTCTAGACATACTTGATATAGCTCTGCATGCCAGTGAAATACTTTTGGCAAAATAGGCTGCAGCCTACAGCATTAGCTGTCCATTTCACTCAAATGCATCTTGAAAAGCTGCTGTCTTATGAGACTACYTGAACCAGTTGTTTGCAAATATTTTGCAAGAACACTACAGGAAAATTGTCTGAGTTAATGATTATTTTTGGTGGTTGAAGTTAACTGTTTCATTAGATTTCACAGCACAACCACTTTACTGCAAGACTGGAAGTCTAATTTCTACACATTGTGACAATGTGTCCACTAAATCTTCATAAACTTTCCTTATTCATACTCAGAACAAAATCTCTTCTACTGTCAGTTGTTGTCTTAAAAAAAAGAAAACAAATGAACAAAATAACCCACCTGATGCTTGTAGAGGCAAAAAAAGAGTACATCTTAGGACAAGTATCAGGTACAGCAGTCATAGATTATCAGTGTGCACTAGTTATTAAAAGATCATGTGTCAGTTTTAAAATATACGCATTTACAATTTTTCAGGAAAGAATGGAAACAAAGATGTTTTATTTGTAACATCCGCCCTAATCAACAGATTTTCACAGTATTCTAACAACTACTGCCTTTTGCTTTTGTCATATTACATAGTACTTACCCTGCTCTCTTCTAGACTATCAAAAGGACCCGGAGGATCATCCAGACAAAGAAATTCTCTCACTGCAAGGCTTTACCAAATAAAACGAAGTGAATTAGTTAAAGTATATAAAAAAGCAACAATACTTAGATATGATGTCAATATTTCTTCAAGAGACTTGAAGAAAATTCACCCTCACTTTACTCCCAAGCAGTCCTAATAATTTTARCAAACTACTAAGTCTCAAGTATGTGTGTTAATCAAGGATAGTACTCTACAGTTTAACTTAAAAGTTTGCACAAGTGCTCTTAAGAGTTGTAAAAGAGAAGGCAATATCCAATTTAGAGTGGTATTTTTTAAGCTTCAGAGAAATTATTACTTCATGACAACTGAGAAGTAAGTTTATTACTTTTATATTGAAGATGCTTGAAAAATTCTCCTAGTAAAAATAAGAATTAAAAAGTGAATAAAAAAATATTCACTAAAATTCATACATAGATCTCTTCAGGGTATATCAGTGCAACTAACCATGGGCAATGAAAGATGTGCTCATGTGTCTCCATATTGCTAAGATCACAATCTATTGACGTATACACAGTACAAAATAGTTATAAAAGAAAAAAATGCCAAGGTTAATGGATCATGGATGTACTACCTGTCTTTGCTAAACATACATTTGCAACCAATACATTCATCTTGAAATTGTGTAACAGTCGTCTTGAAATTGTGAAACAGTCACAATGTTCATCCATGCACTGTTTTGCAAAGGTCAGAAGAAGAAAGTGTGTACAATCTTCTGGTTTACTCCAAAATAAGGTATCCGTTATCTCCAACTGCAGAGCTTATATAAGCAATTATTCCCAAACATGCATCTTCACCCAATTTTCTTGTGAATATACCTTTCCTGCTCTGTTTAATTCATTCTTCTACAAATACCCTTAGAACAGAATAATACATGCTTATTAGCAATTCTGTACCTTGCACTCACTATTTACAGGTCTGTAAATCATCTTCCATTGCAATGGATGCACAAAAATGGAAGATATGAATCTAAAGGAATTCAATCTTTTTCTCCCATGCAAGTCCCATGGGAAGGTAAGAGTAAAATGAAGTAGTTTTCTGTCTTCCTCTCATTCTGTCCATCTGAAGCAAACACTAAGTACAAACATAAGARAGGACACTATTTTCTCCCAGCAACTAGTCTGATCAAACAGTTCAGGTTTGGTAATCAAAATGGGGAAACGTTTTTTCAGTAAACACTTAATTGTTGATTCTATCATGACTTTTAGGAAAGCTCTAACAAATATTTATCTAAAATGCATGCTGTATTTCACCTTTATTTTRTTGCTGGATTTGTGTAAGCCTGTTTCCAATTTGCTGTTGCAGACTTTAAGATTTTTTTTTTTTTGGCCAACATTTGGTTTGAATTCTTGTCTTCACCTCCATCTTCACCAGTAGCCTTTACACCATCCCAAAAAATTCCTTCTCCTATTACGCTAATCTAAGTCCTTTCCCCACTTAGTCTGTGATAGATGTGGTCCACAGTGGAGATCTCCTCCATGCTTTCATTACAAACTTCCTTTTTTCAACCCGCCCCAACACTGACTTACATAAATCGATTTATGATCTGTGCAAGCCATGGCCTAAAAGTCTACAACTACAATAGTTTTCTTCAAGTACTTGAAAGATAATAAAAATCCTGCTACTTAAAACAAAATTATCCGTCCTGTTAGCTCAGAAAATGATAGACAGTGACAAGTCTTTAAATTATTTAAATTATTAGGAAATATAACCTCAAACTTTACCAAATGAAAGGTTATTCAGCTGTAGAAAGTAGTCTTTCAATGAAAAAGAACAGTATATTTGTTTTCCAGATTGTTTAATCTGCCTATTTGAAGTGACCCTTTTCTAACATGATGCTCAAGTCCATCTTTTATGGTTGAATTGTTCTTTTCATGAAGAAGAAAATTGTGCTGAATGAGCTCACATATGGCTATCTCAGAAGAACTTGTCACATGGGAAAATTTGTTCATTATTTTTCTTCAATAACTATCCTTCATTCACCTACCTCCGTTCAAATGTTTATTTAGAATATTTAGTTTCTATATTTTGCTAGTAATACTACACTTYGCTACAATAGAATTAAGATGACACAACATCCAGTAATGCTTGCACATGAAAAAAGGAATACCCAAAAGAATGAATGTGCACAAATATTCGATCCATATGTACAATTACTTAATAGTTCATACTCATTTTTGACCTTGCTAAAGCTGCTTGCAGAATATTCTTTTCTATAGTTTTGGAAACATCTTGAAATCAAGAGCTGTAGATTCAGTCTTGTACATATGGAAATCAAGAAACAATGCCACAGGTCACTGTAACTTAGGAGCACTGAGAACATGTTTAGTTTCTATTATAAAAATGTTTCCTTGGTAGCATAAATATTAATTTCCAATCTAGCTTTGAGAGTCTTTGACCCTATTTTCCCCTCCATGTCATACCTCTTTTTTTCATTTAACAAATAGGAGAAAATTCTGTCTTAATACTATGATAGTTCACACAAATCTTCCATATCATGTAGCACTGCTGCTATGCATAGATCCTTCCTTTCTTTTTCACTCCTAAGCCAGCTGACATCCTTCTCAAGAAAGGCAGCAATGCCAAAACAGTGTTAAGGGCAGCAGCTCGGGGCAGGAAAGTCAGTGCTGTGCACACAGAGTCTGGTTGTACAACAAAACTCAACAGCTGAGTTCCTCCCTTTCAAGCTGCTCCTTGCACAGAGTGGAAACAGAAGAGCTATCATTTACGAAGCCAGCTGAGGCTTTTGTTTAGCAGGTTAAACTTCTTTCTCCCACCTCCTGGGTTATGTGAAATTTTCTTGAAYATACTAAACTCTGAGTGGATTTCAATTTGATCTTTCACTGAATCTTCAATACAATAAAAAAGATAAGAAATTAATCCATAAAACGCAGATTCTGAACTCAGTGATCTGCATGCCAGCCTATGTTCTACCTTTAAACTACTTCGTGAATCTAGTGCTATTATCAGTAGATATAACAAATAATTTATCTAAAGGGAGAGTTTCCTACATACTAGCTATATCTCAATACTAACACAGTGCATAAATAAAAAGGAAAGATTTCTCTACAAAGACAGATGGGTARTTTGGTTTTGCTACGACTCAAGCAGTTTGATTTTTTTTTCCAAAACTGTAGAAGTAAAAGGGTGAGGTTTTATGGTAGAAGCAGAGTTAGATTCTCACACTGCTGCTATAAAGTGCAAATATTAACTCAATAGTAACTTTTATTACTAAGCAGGGAAATTCAGACATATCAAACCTTCCCAATTTAATAATTTCATGAAGAATCCAGACATTCATTATATGCAAGCCTTACACCCTAAAATGTAAGGCTTAAAATAACTTAAAATTTAAGGCAGAGTCTTACACAGCCAAGACTTTTTTTTTTTTAAAAAAAAAAAAAAAAAACACCCTCACACTACTATTATCTACGCTCTAACAAACAACTCCACAGCCATTTAAACTCCCTTCTAAATCTGATTAGAAATGTATTCCAAAAGCTATATACTTGTTTTTGCATTAGATCATGAAAGATTTTTACAGTGTTTTGTCCAATCATTTTGGACCATCATCAACATACAAATAAACTAGCTGAAATCCCAGACTAGCTGCAACAATGTGACACTCAGCATATAATCTTCAGAGACATTCAGTCAGACCAAAAGTCCATCTAGCTTACTATTCTATGTCTAGTAACACAGCAGTAACTGATGTTTAGAGAAGAATCCCTTTTTTGGCATGCTCACCACTGTGCCCAATCTTAATCTTAAAAATGAGGAAATTCTGAAACTTACTTGTTCAGCAATTTTACATTTTAGTTCCTGTAAAATTCTTGAGGGAATCCTGTTTGCTCTGGACAATTTCTTACTCTTCATTTTTAATGATATTTCAATTGAAGATAGTTCCTCAAAAGAAYGGAACTGGTAAAGTAATCTCTCATTTGCTCTGATCTTTCCAGTCTGATCTTTCCTGAATGATCCTTTTACTTAGGTCAGAAGATGATCAAGAATTCTCCAAGATTTTCTATTTCTGATGTTGGAAAAAGTATTTAGAACTAACAGCTATGCCTTTAGCAACTTGCTTCTTAAAATTCTTCTTTGGCCTATATTAATATGATGTTACATTTAATTTGCCAGAATTATGCCGCTCTTCTCTGCCAGGCTTGGCAGGATCTTGAAAAAAAGACTTTGGTCAGTAAGACCTCTGCACTTGGTTACTTAATCATATTATGATTTTTTAGGCTCTTCTTCAGTCTTCTTTGACTTGTTTTGACATTTGCTTATGTAAAGTAATCTGTAAAAGTACTTCTCTTATTATGTCAGGTAATGCAYATTATGCCAGTTTAATGCAAATTTTAAGAAGTTACTGCATAACATTGTAAGGGCTTAACATTATGAAAACCTAATGCTTCAYTGCAATATAAACTATGACTACATCAAATCTGCTTTCACTGTTCAGAAAAGACTCTTTAGAAGTAAAAAATGGGTTAGTCTAACATTTTTAAATTAAATACTACTGCATGCAGTTTGTAGTTAACCATGCACAGTTCAAMATACTGCAATGGCCTTTTTGTGCTTAAGGTTAAAATGTAATAAATTTAATAGGACACCAAATAATGCATATAATGACTAAATGCACAACATGAACATTAACAAAATTCTATACTGTGCTGCTCAAAGACATACTGCTGGAATTTAATGGCCTATGCTAGCAGTTTGAGTAGAAAAAACATAACCCATAAAATTCAAATCATGTACCAGTTAGCAATATCTTTATGAGCTACTAGGTTTTGGAGGAATGCTTGTAGTCCCAACTGTCGATCTTCCAAGAAGTCAGGATTATAATTATCCTTGAACCAGCGCTTTGGTGGAAGAGCCAATCGAAAGCCTGGAAACATATCCTTCAGCTGAAATAGAAACCAAAGATGAATGGAGAGATACAAAAAACGTCAGTACGAAATATTGAAATTGATGAAGGCATTGAACTTTACTCAGAATTACAGGATGTTTTCATCTTCTGTTAAATTCAAGCACTAGGTAAGTCTCAACTATAAGTTCAATCCAAATTGTTGTATAGATTCTAGGCACAGTTCTACTGCTTCCTGTTTTGCCTTAGGCAATCAAATGACCTCAAATTYACCACATAAAGATTTTTTCACTTCTGTTTTTGTTTTGCTCCCGAATGTCTTTAAGTTAGTAAGTATAAGAAAGTGTTATGTAAGTAGTAAGTGTTAGATAGCTGGGTAATCATTTTGGTGATGTTTCTTCTAAAGTACTCAGAGACAAAAAGTATCATATAAATAAAAAAATATAAATGCCATTACAGACCTTCAACACTTTCAATTCATCTTTTTTGAGGAACAACTTCTGGATCAGAATGAATTATGACAGATGCATGAAATACTTCTAGCATCTCCTTGAAGACCCAAACTATTTATACATAGATGTGGCATAATTCTTAGTACTAACATGCAAAATTATACCCTTGGCTTACCTAAACAGCAATTAGATATATTCAGTGTCAGAAATACCTAGAATGTCTTTCTTTAATTCAGAAATGAAATATGGAATTAAATAGAGGCTTAAAATTATACAATGCTCAACTTGGACAAGAATGCCAATTTATTTACTTTTCTACAATGCATGAAGATAACAAAACCTTAACACTTTCATAAAACACCTTTAGATTTGTCTTCTTAAATGGGATGTTTGATGCACACACATAAAATCTGAATTTACAGTGAACAAAACAGGTTTTACAAAACTAATGTAACTGCAATTCCCACAAGAACCAGTTAATCTTTTCATGAAGACAGGATCAAGCAAAATTCTGTCAGATGTACTGAATATATCTAATACATTTATATGAATGTTCCAATAACAGAGATTCCAGAATCTCCTCAGAAAACATTTTAGCACTCAATGTTTACATAGCTGCAGGACAACCGTTCAGTGGGCATGTTGATCTTTGCGTAACAAATTTAAGCACTGTGACAATAAGATTGCTGTTTTTAACTATGCTTTATGGACTCTCAGAAAAAAGTTCCTCAGTAACTCTTCAGCAGATTAAGTTAAAAAAATTAAACAAAACATAACAAAACCAAACATTGYATTCCAGCTAGAATCTCACTAAACATTTTAGAGAAATAACCACCTTAAGGGCTTATGTTTGTTCATAACATGAGAAAAGTGCCTTTTAAGATCACAGTCACTGCACAGTTAATTTGTAGTCTATGGTGACTATTAGTTCCTTATCTGTACAATTGTTTATTGTCAAAGTCTTCTTACTTTGTGCATTTAGTGTTTCCTGACAATATTGTACATGTCATCTAATAAGACAAAACTCAGTCTGATAAAAAGACTATTTTTATCTTTGATCATCTTCAATAGGTTCCTTCACCTATTAAAAAATTATCATCATCACCATGCATGTAAGTATCTTCCACGCCCCATAACCCCTGTTAGTTAATGAAATACTGAATGGCACAGGACCCAGAAGAGATAACAAAAGAAGGTCCTGTATAATCTTAATTGTAGAGAGGATGATAGATAACCATGGCTGGGAAAGCATTTCAACCAGCTGGATTTCTATTTAATGATGATTTCACTTGTCTCTTTATGCAGATCACACCATTTTCTTTGTAAGGGAAGAGTATGTCTACCCACAGATTGCTCCTTTTGTGGATGAAGAGTTTGAGAAAGCTGTCAGCAAATCCACTTTCAACAACATACTCTTGAGGTATTCCTTCTCAAGCACTCCTCATGTGCAGCAGAAAAAAMTGTGGGTCAGACAAGTTACGCTGCTTGTGACACCTTACATAGACCCAGAATACTTCCTAGATGTCTCCTACATCATTATGTGATAGATCATGCATGTCACATGAGGGAAAGAATGCACACCCTCGGGGAAAAATAGTTAAGTTCTTGCTTCTTAAGAACTGGCCATTTTATTATTTAACACCTTTACAGGTAGAGTAATAAACCACACAAAGTTCTTGCATCTTTTCTCAAGATAAAAGTGCATTTTTCACACATTTCTCCAATCCACTAGGTGTCCTTAAGCTTCAAATCCCTCAGATTCCATCATATTCAACATGCTCTCAAATTAATGWTTTTGTTAAAATTATGGAGAAAGACAATTTTTGTCTTTGCCATATCCTTTTCTATTTGCTTTCCAYAGTTTGCTTTCAAGTAATGCACCTGTATTTTCCTCTCTCCTATTAGTTCTGTCTCTAATAATTAATAGAGCTTTATTGCTTCAGTCATCCTGTGACAGTTTTTTCCTGCATCTCAGCACTTCTGCCTTATTCTTTTCCAGGTTTGTGCTACTCCTTTGTGCTGACCTCTGTTTGTGTATTCTTCTCTTCTGATTGATTGCTTTTGTTTCTGAAATCACTAGAGGACTTCTCATGTACCCATACTGGTAACATATTTCTCTTTCCTTTGCATTAGACTAGTATGCCATTGTCTTTTGTTTTCTTTCAATAGGCATGACATTTTCATATCCTTTTCATCTCCTGGAAAGAAATGTTTTGAATGTCAAAACTCTCTAGTTTATTGGGTTTGAATTCTGCTCTTCTGATGCTTAATTCACTCTACGCTTATGTTTCTCAAAAGAAGGASAGTTCATGATTCTGATGTCTTTTATTCTCATTAGTTTTTATTTACTGCCCTACACTAAAAATTTTTAAGAAAGTAATGGAAGTTGCATCCAAATTCTTTACAGGATCCTATTCCTGTCTATTTTGTTTTATGTTTTTTTTTTTTTTTCAGAGAAACTGCATTCATCTGGTCTGTGTAATTTTATCTACATATGTTCTATTGTTAAGTTGTCCCTATTCTTTTCTCCATTTTCAGTCATTTCTAAGTCCAACTCTCAGATCAGCTTGGACTTGAGAACAAGCATATATCTAAGCATTACCACACAATGCAAGACCTGCTCTTTTCTCTCTTTACTTGGTCTTCCTGAAAAGCCATCTGTCAATCAGTACTCCAAACTATGATACATACAGCACTCAATTATTCAGTTCAGTGGGTGTTTAATGGCAACTTTCTCATAYCATTTCAGAGAATGAATAATCTGCCACCAATCGCAAGAAGGAGGCTGGAAAAATGRCTCTATATATTGCGWTTCTAGCAATGTATAAATACATTATGTTATAGAGTCATGTTTAACATAATGTATTTMTACATTGCTAGAAACTCAATATAAACAARGTATAATGTATAACAAATATGGTACAGAAAATCCTAAATGTATACATGTATGAAATTTCATTTCTAGTATTATCAACAGGGAGCTGCAAATATTGTATCATKTCTTTTGAAGCACTGATAAGAGCATACAATCATTTACTCTTCAACTCTTAAGAGATCTAGAAATGMCAGCTGCATTACTTGAAATGTGCCGTAATTCTGAAATTTAAAGAGAATTCCAGAATTGTAACAAAAAAATTGTTTAGATGTATATTAAAAGATGGAAAAAAAAATAGCCAATGATACAAAGGCTAAAAATTCCTCTTCCAAATCTAGGCAGAAGTCAAATATTCTTGTCAAAGATTTGATTATAGAAATTTTATTTGTATAAACGAAAACATCTAAGTATGTAGTCTAAAAAGGTTGTGTGACATTTTAGTTTTCCACACTACTGATAGTGATCCGATATGTCACAATTAACTTCAAAAACTCTAAAAACTAAAGACTGATCAACACAAAAGATAACTCTCTTTTTTGAGCATCAGAAGTATCAGCCTATGCCCCTCAAAGCCAGATTTTGCTGCACTGGAGACAGTATACTGAAGTCTAAATTAATATTACTTGATCATTCCTGTAAAAGGAAGGATACAGGCCCTACTTCTATGTCCAGGCAAAAAAAAAAAAAAAAAAAAAAAAAAGAAAAAATTAGTAAGAGGTAATTCCCTGTACATTTGGTGCTAACACACCCTATAAATTATGAAGCACACTAATAACTTCAAGTATCTTCCATATATTGATTATTTCACAGGCACAATCTTTGCAAAAATGAAGAATCCTATGTGTTTCTTTTAATAATATRGTAAATGTTTTATATGCAGGAAAGAAGCCAAAGCAGAAGAAAAAGTGACAAAAATATGAAACAGAAGGAAACAAAGAATAAGAGTGAAGCAAGTTGGTTGAGAATTTACTATTGTAAACTTATCACTCACCTTGTCATTAAGCCTGGAAAAGTCAGTGTACCGTCTGAAAACCACCCAACTTTCCTCTGGAGTTCTTTTTACTAGTATTTTATACACCTGTGTGGGAAAAAAAAAACATCAGAAAAAAGTGTAGAACTTCATGCTACATTGGCTGGAAGGCTGAAATTCTTCTTCTTTTTTCTTTTTTTTAATGAAATAGAAAGAACTCATCAATTTAAAAAACCCTAAAACAACAGTATTAATAAATTCAAAATTTAAGGAAAGATTTTCTTATATTTTTCCAAATATAATTAACTACCCTCTTTGGCACGTTTGTGAACTGTTTCCAGATTTCTCCTCTATGAAAAATCAAGTCCTTGCAACCAAAGAGATAAGTGAAATATGTTTTATAGATCCACTTTAACTTCTACTGAATTTCAGTTTTACTTATTAATTCTGGAGGCCAATCTGCTTTTTAGACAACAGTAGAAACCATGMAGCTATTGAGCCTTATATTATTTTAACACAGCTCATATGCCTTGGTTCACAAGAGAAAAAAAGATGTAGGATAAAAAAAAATAAGATCCTGTTCTGTTTCTGTCTTGTCAAAAATCCTATTTTGATTTGTCTTGAACATCAATTTTTGTCTTTCCAAGTAGAATATGAACACCCAACCATCTCTGTAGGTAACTACAYCAGAATGATTACACTAGCATTGTAAACCAGAAATAACTGATTTTTTGAATTAGATGTAGCAAAACAACAGTACAACAGTACTATTCCCCAACTTACAAGAAAATAGGTTATTGCAACAACAACAATAAAATCAATCACCTTTTGGAGGACTGCAGTGGGAGTGTGCAAAGCAGAGTAAATTAAGAGAAAGGCAAAAGTGACCAACGATCAAATGCCTAAAGCCAATAAATATAATATAACTTCGATTAGAAACAAAGTCTAGGAAAACAGTTCTCATGTCACAGACTTACTTTTTCCAATATAAGAAAAAAGAGACTTTGCAATTGCACTGAGTTACCTTTCTTAATTTACATTTTCTTTTAAATTAAAATTATTAATSTCTAAGGAAGAAAAATATATTTCTGGAACTACAGTGATAAACAATCACTCAATAGGCATTTAACTAAATTCTTCTTTAAACCTTTTCTAACCTCTACTTTGAAGTAGCAGCACCCACAGACATCACATACTGGGGCAGAGGCAATATGTTAGCTATAAAAAGCTATTAGCTTTTAAAATCCATTCTGTAAGTATAATGTGTCTGCAAAGCCAGCATCCAAATACAATCCCATTTTCTTGCATTTTTTTGCATAAATGTAGATCCAAATATTTTACTCTTCCTGTCATACTAAGCTTTGAACAACCAGGAAGCTCTATTTTATAAAGATTTCATAAAGCAGAACTGCTTATGAAGCTAGTTTGCTAGTATGCAGTTAAACACAGAACAAGAAGCTTTGGAATAGGYTTGTTCATTTACAGAGTATTCTATTAAAAGTTTTGCAAAAGTATTGCTTACATATCCACTTATGAAAAAAACAAACAAAAACCAACCCTAGCTAGCTTGTCCCTCCCTTTGAATGTTTTCCAAGTAAATATTAGGCAACTTAAAAGTATTCTTCTCAAATTACGGTCAGCCTAACAAGTCTAATGAGGAACATAATACGTCTTGTGATTTACTGGCTGAAAAAAATATGGTCAACCTGAAACAAACATTTTTTGTTTTCCTACACAACTAGGAAAAAAAGGTATTTTTTTCCTTTTTAAGGCTTGCAATTAAGAAACAAAGCTCTCAAGTATTACAGAATTGACTCTCAGTTAATTCACACACGCTTTAGGGGGAAAGCAACAACAGAATTCAACAAGTTCAAGTCAGTCTTAAATTGCCTTATTCGATAAATGCAAAATACTCAATGAAAACATGCATTAGAAACCAATTTCTAGATGATTTAGGATCTCACTATCATTTCCACTTAACTTATTAAAGTAGTGAAAATTTCAACTAATTCAAGACCTAAAAAGAAAAATACTGAACAGCAAGCAAACATTCCACATTAGCCATAGGTTTTTTTTCCTAAGCTTTACTATCTATGCACTCCAAAAATAGACTAATATTTAACTTTTAAAGTTGGTACATGTCCCAGCATAATTAATTCAAATTTATATTCTTGGGAACAACAAAATGCTATACAAACTGGATGAAAACTTTAGAAAGTCTCCTTCAATTCATTTCCACTTCCTTCCACTGATTTTGCACTATAGCAGTGACCAAATTTTTTAGCATTCCTTACTCACTAGCTTTAACACATAATTACAAGTTTATCTTTAATTAATTGCTTATGTTTCCGTTGCTCTCTGAAACAAACATGGCAAGATAAGAAGTGAATTCAGAAAGAACAAAAAAAAGCATCCAATTATGTTAAATATGAAGAATGTTCATTTGTACTGTGATCCAGCTTTCCACATGTAATGACTATAAGCATACTAGAATATGCTTTGGCATATTTTCAGATCAAACTATGTCAATATAACAACACACATAMAACATTTATAGTTTTAGCTTTGAAGGTACTATTTTAAAAGAATCCTTTAACTCACATGCAAAATTAATGGGGCTCTTGTTTTATGCTACCATGCATAACAATATTAAAAACCTATGACAGCATTGTCAGCTACTGTATATTTTGAGAAAAAAAAATCATTTTAAACAGTTAAGCTAGTGTTTTGCCATAAGCTACCACCCATGTGACACCTTACCCTGAGGCCTCCGGAACGGAATAGGTTTCCCCCAGTGAGAAACTAAACCCAGCAATGTCATAGAATCAGTAAGGTTGGAAGGGACCTCGGGAGATCACCTAGTCCAACTCCCCTKCTCAGTGTTTGTACTCAGAAACACAATATTTACTTCAATGTAACTGTAAAAGCTAAATATCAGGGTGTTTTGCTGCTCATTCAAAATAAAAGATTACATTTTAAGATGTTTAATTATCCAGTTCAATTTTGCAAGGAATTTAAGTTTGTAAGGAACTTAAAGACTTTTCCCRGAGAAATTCATGATACTTGAAGTAGAGCAAAGCATTTCTATTCTGCATACATAATTTCAGGAAAAGACTGGTTCAATTCCCTCACCACTAAAATGGGGAGGATACTTTCCTGCCAGAATACAGTATTTTGAAGCTAGATTGATATTTGCAAAGTACTACAATATTCCTGAACTGCAGGTTTCATTTACGAAACAGAATACAAAGTATATTCAATCATTATCTGAATGTCTATGTAAGATTAACCGTACTATCCCTGAAACTTACAGTGAATTTTGCCCTTTCCTCCATCACCTCATAACCCAGTATAGTAGGTGTGGATGGTCGATCTTCCCAGCTCCTTGAATCTGTATTCTGCTCCATATCTTCTACGGGTTGAGAACAGTATTCTATGGATGTGTCCATACCTGTAAACTTAGTCCGAACAAGTGGACTACTACACACAGATGACGTAGAGCCAATCTGGTCAGGCACGCTCATCTTTTTAAAACTATCAACAGTAGAGTCCTCCACCTGTCCTTTTGAGGAGCTTGAACTTGTTGACACACTCCCAAAAGAAGAACTTCTTTGGTTTCTGTTTGTAAAGCTGGAAGATGAACTTCCAATAGGAATAGGAACGGGAACATATGGTGTTGCCATCCTTCATGAAAAAAAAAACAAAAACCAAAAAAACCCTCAGTTTCTGATCCAGGAGTTCAAGGTTCATCCACTCGATGATCCATGCCTTCCTCTTCAAGAATAGTACCTGCAGGGGAAGACAGATATGTTATCATAACTTTTTGTTTTTACTTTAAGTGAAAGCAACCACCTTTGGAAGAAACTATATAAAATATTGAGATGGTTAATATCAGTATCAGTAGTTAAACACTCCCACAAGGAATTTAATATGAATATAAAATGCTGCCTTAAAATGACATCTGTATATTTTAAAGGATGTCTTTTCCTGTCTCTGTCTTCCAGGTCTCTGCCAGAACTTTCACTATTAAAATGAAAGAAAATTAAAGTAAGATTGTGAAAGATTTTTTATGATTTAAGTGCTATTTTGTTTTATGAAGTCAGCAATTTTAAGTCTGAGAAGTTGATACAGTTTAACTGTTTAGCAAAAACAGTACCATTTTTTTCAGAATTGTTTCTGTAAGATGCACAGAGCAGACTATATGAATCAAATATGCATGCAATAATGAATCAAAGGAAAACATAATAAACTGTATTTGCAAATATATACAGGTGAAGTAACATATATTACATATACTCACTGAAGTATGACAGATCTGCTTTCAAAGTATTTTTCAAAACAACTTTATTGCATATAATACTGTAGCRGTGTTAACCGGGCAGATTTTATGCAGCTTGAATTGAAGCAATTAAGTTTTACAAGCACATACATCAAAACTAGTGTGATAATAACTAGTTTTCCATTTTGGCAGCAGACTAAAATGGAATAAAGTAAGTTTGGGGAAAAAACATAAATAAGTCTGGGTATTTTTTTCTATAACAAAACCATTTCAAGCCAAAATTAATTTTTGTGTGTGTGCATACACATTTCAAATAAAATAACATAAAAATAAGGTAGTCTCAAACTGCCCCAAAAAGCAGCAGCATCCAGTTCTAACAAAATATCAAAAGAAGCACTCACACAAGATGCAAATTAGATGCTATCTCTTTGGATTAATAGGATTTGAGTCACCACACGTTTTGCCCAAGAGTATACCAACTACAAGGCTGCAAGCTGTTGTGAAATGGAAAACTGTCAATCTGATTCACGTCATACAAAATCAATCACCTACTGGAGTAAAAACTGAATGCGTTTCCTAATTGCAGGGTGATATTTTCATTCTCCTGCCTGAAATAAATATGAAATATGACTGAATACAAATAAGTAAATATGAAATGAACCTATGTCAGCAGGAAAGATTGAGAAAAACTCTTGAGATAATTCCTTCAGTCAGGGAAAGCAAAACCTCCAGTCCTTTGACTATACAGTAAAATCTTCACACACTCAGTATGTTTGAAAGCTATGGGAACACGACCACAAGGAGAAATTTCAAATTGGCAACGACTCCTCAAGAGCATCTCTGCCTCACTGCGGGATGAGGCTGACTATTTAACAGCATCCTAGGAAGTAGAAATGTCAATTGCATAAATCCCTGCTGGTTCACATTTTGCTATTCAGGTGAGGGATTTGGACAATTCAGTAGCTTCTAGAGCAGCATAATCCTGKGGTTAGTTATATGACTCTAACTCACGAATCACACAGTTGAACTTCTTCAGCATCACACAGTTTGAAAGAAGCTAGTCACACCTGCATTGGAGCCAAGACACTCTCCTGTAGCTAGGCTAAGGTCCAGATTCTTTTCTTCAACTTTGAGTTACTGAAACTATTTTCTGCCTCAAACAAACCCATACTATCCAGCAGCACACCTAAATATGAGCAGATCTGCACAGCAAAGCACTCAGTATTGTGCATCCAACACCTACACCAGGCATGCTTCAGCAGTTTTTATTTCAGACTACTTTAATTGATGGGATGCTTATTAACAGCTGAAATGCATTAGGTCTGTTCCAGGGAGCATTTTCTGGTTTAGTTTCTTTTGTACACTGCAAGACCATCCCGCTTTGTGAGTCAAAGCATATTAAATGGTGACCAAAACTTCCTTCTAAATGACTTTCTTGATTCAAACTAAGATAGTAAACTCACCCACTAAAAAAGAAAAGGGGCTGACACCACCAATGCACTGCCCACATCCCCAAAACTCTTAACAGTGATAAAAGAATATTCTTTAAAAAATGGAAGCGTTAGGTTAAGTGAGCTAGAGGCACACTTAGTTGCTTAAATCTTATGTATTTTTTCAATAAAAATAAGCACACAGGGATATTATGTCAGAACTTTTATATATATATATATTTATGAATATGGTATTTTTTAAAAAAATCCTTTATATGCATATAAATGCATCTGCTACTGTAGATGCACCAGAATTTCCAGCTATCTAAAATATTTACTTGCTACAAATTGTAACAGGGTTTAAAAATCACACTAATACATAATTTACAGCTCAAGGATACAATGTGCAGATGAAGGTCACAATCTTAGGGTTTAAGGCTTTTCTATGAATATATAAGTTTACTGTCAATTCATATATTGGAAGAAGCAGAAACTAATTTGGTAAAACACTTTTAGATAAGATAAGAGTTCACATCAGTGCACCAAGGAGGGAAATGCAGAGTCAGCTACATATCCAAACTCCAGCGCAGACTGGTCTCACATGCCATTACATTAAAGCAGGAGAATCATCGCTGTAGAGTAACCTTCAGAACATGCAGATCACTGTGCTGCCTTCTAGAAGACAAACCAACCACTGCACTCTCTCATCTAGATATTTACATTCTTTATTTTTCAGAATATTTTTTCCTGTTCATAGCTCTTATTTGGCTTAATTTGATTCCAAATTGCAAGTCCAGAATGAAATGAAAAGACGAGAACATTCACTGGAAGTACTTAATTGCTACATTTGAAACAGGATAGTAGAGCCCAGGAACCATACTGTCACATGCTTCAAAACAGCATGACACCAACTTCTCCTACTCCCCTGTTTACAGCAGTCACCTCCCTTTCTACGGGCAAAGCAAACAAACTATAATAAAAACACTTAAAAAGGGTTTACCGCCAACTCTAAGCCATTGCAATTCCAAATCCTTTTACGCTAATGGTTTTTAGGTTCACTGAAAAACACGTAAGCTATGCAATTCCCAGAGAATGGATTATAAATAAAACAATCCTTGCTTAACACTTAGCTCAGATTCAGCAAAACTTCAGTTATGCAACACTATGATCTGGTTACTTATAGGTACGCCTGCTGAATTTTATTGTTCAGGTTTTAAACAATTTACCACAACGGAATGTTTTCTTAAGACCTACTGGAACTTTTAAAGTATAGGAACACTTCGGTTGTGTTATGGTCTACAAGCTTTTTAAAATAAATAGAGATGTTGTGCTAGCTTTGACCAATCTCTTCCACCACGTATTTTACTTGCTCCGCCTAACCCGCACACTTGCACACAAAAGGAGGCAACTACCGCCCCGGAGTTTGTTACCTAGTAGGAAACACCGCATGTTTGTAAACCAGCTGAAAGCAACCCTCCCGCCCCCAAGGAAAAAAAAATACAGTAAGGTGCGTTTATATTTACTAACTTTGTGAGTAATGGAACAGAACAGAATTAAAATGAGAAACTCCACTTATCTTCTCCTCGCTCACCAGCACCTGGCGGCTCCGGCCACACCGCGCCCGCGCCGGCACACGGCGGAGGCGACATCAGCCCCGCCGCAAGGCCGGGCCTGGGGC
>NW_028186535.1:2508318-2536482 GCF_003343005.1 Rhea americana
CCTCTCCCCGGCCGCGCGCCGGAGCGGGACCGCGCCCACGGGGAGCCGCGCGGGAGGGGGCGGAGCCACCGCCCGGTACCTGCGGCGCGGGGCGCGCGGCCTCACGGGGGGCGGGGGCGGGGCCTCACGTTCGCTAAGGACTGCAGGTACCGTCGTGCCCCGCGAGCCAGGAAAGCCTTCACTTCCCGGCAGGCAGTGCGCRGCAGCGCATGGCGGCCGAGCCTGCCGCGGGGGGTCTCGGGTAGTGTAGTTCCCTGCGGTCGCGTTGCCCGCTGGGATCGGTAGTTTGGTGTCGCGCRTGGGTGGCTGGGGGGCGCGGCGGGAGCTCCGTCCCCGGGCTACCACATGCCTGCTTTTCGGAGGGGCTGTCTGTGTTTTTCCCTTTGGATAGTCTCAGTTCGGTGTGTAGTCCTCAGCTGAAGCAATACATCGGATTTTTGGAATGCAAAACATCTGAGGAGATTTAGTTAGATTTAATTAATTATGTTTTCAAAATTGAACTGCTGAACCTAATGTGCTCAGCAAGTAACTATTAGGAACTTTAAACTTGGTCTTGCTGAAACTTTGTCTCACTGAAGATGAAAATGTCCCTTAATATTTAGGAGCAGAAGAGAAAAAAATGCTAGGAACAAACAAACAAACAAAATATGGTTTACTGTTATTCAGAACAGTTTTTCTATAATCTTCCATATCCGAGGAGGGTAACATAATTTTTAACAACCCCCTGAAGCATACTGAGGTCATTTTTCATGACGACCTGTCCCAGATTCTCTTAAGGAGGACAGATATTTTTTCATCACAGCGAGCTGGTATAGGATCAAGGACTGAGACTGCGTTGGTCATTCGGAAAYGCCGCAGAAACCGGTGGGATTTTTGGCTGCTGAGGCATGTGGGCTGCGCGCCTTCCCATCGCAAGGCACTGTGCACCCGCGAGGTTATCGGGGACGCTGCTCTGGCGGATGCCTCACGGTGTGTGAGAACCTGCGCAGGACTGAGATGAACTCGAATTGCTCCGGCTTTCTCTTTGCAGTGGTTCTCCGCGAGCTCTGCCTGAAGCAGCCTGTAATTGTTGAGACTTTGTGTCTCTTCAGCTGCAGCAAGCAGAAGGAAAACTGTGKCTTTCATTCTAGGCTAGACTGAGCCACCCGGTGGCAATACCGTGCATTTCACCTTTATTGAAGAATCTGTACAGGAAAATCAGTTGCTGATGTGCAAGAGACTGGAAAGTATTTGCTGGACTGCCCTGGAGCATCTTTCTGCACATACAGATACCAGAATCCACCCATGTTCTGCCTCCATCCATTGGATTCTCTAGAAAATTTGTGTGTTTTATTACAAGACCCATAAAAATCTGGTAGGCCATCATAATCCTTTAGGCCAAAGACACAATTTCTGCTAATGCTAGCTGTTTAGCTAGCATTAATTTAACTATAATTCATTTAACCTCATTTAGGGGATAGGGCTTGCAGATTCAGGAAAGCCTATTAATGCAGAAAAGGAATTTATGCAACCTCTGTACTTTCTCTTCTCAGAAGAAGAATGCCGGAACTGCTATTTTGTATAACACAGAATTACAGTCCAGCAACTCCGGTTTCTATTGTCAAAAATACAAATAATCCTGTATGTGACAACTTTGGGACTATCTTTTATTGAATTAACTGTAGAGTCTGTTCTGCTATTTGGGGCATATTTCAACATATTTTTCAAAGTCCCACCTGCACTCATGATCGTGCGAAATGCTGAGGGTAGAATTTTCAATCCAGTTATGAGATTTAGGCACTCAAATCTCATTACATTTCAATCAGTTGTAGGCACTCAAATTCCATTGTGTTTTAAAAGAATTCAGGCATTTAATCCCATTATAGTTCAATAGGATTTGGGTATTTCTCTCTCAGGATACARTGAAATCTGTTACTTGAAGTAAAGTTTTAAAACTTTAAAACTTGAARTTTTAAAACAAAAAAGCCAATTTCGTTTCTTAGCTTAGAACCTGCAGTATTAGAAGTGATAGAATTTCTCCTGAGAGCGACTATTTCTGTAATTCCTTCCAGATTCAAAAAATATAGAATTTTAAAGAAGTATGATTARATATTCTGAAAGTGAAGTTAAGAGTTGAAAGTGGGAATTTCATAAAATATGGGCATCCAAACCTGAGAGGTGATCCTGAAATCTTTAATCAATTRCCGTATCATTCTAAGGTGTTTCCACCTCAAAGATACTGCATTAGCATGTGTGTGTGTTGTCCTCGTGAGATGCTACTTCCGAACGTGTGCAGAATGACCTTGGCCTTTAAAGGGCTGAAAATCTTGACTTTTTACACCTACCCTTTGAGAATTCCTGTCCTTGGGAGACTGTACACAGTTTCAGATCTCTGGTGGAGGAGACTGAGGGAAAATGGGATTAAAATTCAATTGCTGGCTGGTTTGCAGGTTTGGTCTGATTTTAGGTGACTTCCTGTTCTGCAGCTGGCTGTGTTCAAGCCTACTTTAAAATCATCACAAGGCATCACACTCATGCAGAAGCTCCTGGAAGCCTGCACTCCTTATTCAGTGYTCAAAATATCACATTGAGGATTAGGTTCAGCCAAAGTCCTGTTCTTTGTTAATTCTGGATCTTTTATCATCTCTAGGACTTCTGTTMTACTTTTATTTTGAATTTCACATGAGTCTCGATTGTTATTTCTTGTCCAAAGCACTCAGGTGTGAAATACCAATTACCATTTTTTTCTCGTAACTGATTACTATCAAGCTGGAAAGATCTATATATAATCTTCTGATGCCTACTATAAACTTTACTAATAGTATGTTTTTTTCCTAAATTGTGGCATTTATAAAGGTGGTATCCTGATAATAAACTTTTATGGGATACTAGATTCACAGGTATAGTTCAGCTGCTGTGCATTATTTTGGTGGTTCACAAGGGGACTTACCTGCTTTCTATTACATTGTATCCACTGTGCTTCTCTGTTATAYGGAGTAAGAAAGCAGAAGCAGCATCCTCTAAAGAGTAAGGAGTCCTTGCCCATCATAGTCTAGGTCTGCTTTGAGTTATGGGAAGTTTTTCTCTCTCRGGGATTGCTTGTGGGTATAGAAGCTCGCAGGCTTAATGCCCAGCACTTTCCGATGAATGAACTATAAGTGAGGCTTTTTAAATCAGACTTGAGTAAAGCTTCTGCCTAGAAAGTGCTGTACTGCCTTCTTCCTTTCTTTTACCCTCACCATTAGCATTGCCAGCCCCTATGCTAGCTGTGTATTTCTTGATTTCCCTTCAAGATAACATACTTATTTAACAACTTGTTATGCCAGTGGAGTTATGTTAAATTTTCTTTGTCTTTTTAGTCATTAAGTGTCTTGGTAGAAGCTGGTCAGGATCTGAAAGACTCTCAAAGAGTTAAGTGGTTTCTCATCTTGTTATTAGTAATTTCTGCTTTTGTTTGAGGTTGCTGCCCTGGCTTTTGAGGTCAGTGGAAGGAAAGATCTGCGAGCTGCTGTCTATCACAAGTGCTTGTCTCAGTGTCTCGGTAGGTGCAATTCAAAATCTGACTGTTATGTATCTTTCTGTCTCCTCTGCACCTGCAAATGCTGAGGGAGCTGGCTGATGTCATTGTAAGGCCACTTTCAGTTATCTTTGAAAGCTCATCGTAGTTAAGGGAGACTCCTGAGAGCTTTCTTCAAGAATGGCAAGAAGAAGAATACAGGGAGCTCCTGGCCTTACCGGAGTCCTTGGGAAGGTAATGGAGCAAATAGACCTGGAAACCATTTCCAGACATATGAAGGTCAATAAGGTGAATTGAAGTAGTCATCATGGATTTATGAAAGGGAAATCTTGCTTAACCAACCTGATTTGATGAGATAACTGGCTTGGTGGTTGAGTGGAGAGCAGTGGATGTTGTTTATCTCGACTTTAATAAGGCTTTGACACTATCTCCCATAACATCCTCATGGACAAACTGATGAAGCRTAGGCTAGATAAATAGACACTGAGGTGGACTGAAAACTGRCTGAATTGATAGGATGAGAGGGTTATGATCAGCAGCACAAAGTCTAGCTGGATGCTAATCACTAGGGGTGTCCCTCAGGGTTGATACTGCTGAACATCTTCATTAATGATTTGAGAGATGAGACAGCGTGTACCTTAGCAAGTTTGCAGATGATACAAAACTGGAAGGAGCAGTTGATACACCAGATGGTGTATCAGATACCCAGATGGGACCTTGATCGGCTGCAGAAATGGGCCAACAGGAACCTCGTGAAGTTCAACAAAGAGAAACGCAATGTCTATACCTGGGGAGGAATAACCCCATGCACCAGTACAGGCTGGAGGTCAGATGGCTGAAGAGCAGCTTTGTAGTGCAGGTTCTGGGAGTCTTGGTGGACAACAAGTTGACCATGAGGCAGCAAAGTGTCCTTGTGACAAAGAAGGGCAATGGCTTCCTAGGATGCATTAGGCAGAATGTTACTAGCAGGTCTAGAGGGAAGTGATCTTTCCCCTCTACTCTACTGATGAGACACATCTGGAGTGCTGGGTCCAGTACAAGAAAGACATGGACATGTAGCTAAAGACCATGAAGATGAGCTTGGAGCATCTGTCATACAAGGAGAAGCTGAGAGATGGGGCTGTTTCACCTGGAGAAGAGAAGGCTAAAGGGGGGATCTTACCAATGTGTATGAATACCTGATGGGGATAGGGAGTAAAGCAGATGGAGCCAGGCTGTTTTCAGTGGTGCCCAGTGACAGAATGAGAGGCAACAGGCACAAACAGAAAAACAGGAAATTCAGGTTAAACATTAGAAACAACTTTTTCACTGTAAGGGTGGTTGAACACAGGAACAGGTTGCCCAGAGAGGTTGTGGAGTCTCCATCCTTGGAGATATTCGAAGCCTACCAGATACAGCCCTTAGCAACCTGCTGTAGCTGGTTTGAGCAGGGGATTGAACTAGACTTCAGAGGTCCCTTCCAGCCTAAGTTATTCTGCGAGTTTGGTGGCCCATTTTCTTATTGTTATTGCAGAACAGAAAGAGACAAGACACGGTTTCTATTTCTGTTTTCTTAGAAGCATCTGCACTTCAAAGAGTAGGGGAGCAAAGTTTATTCTCCTCTGCTGGTGCTGGGTGATGGAATAAAATTCAATCTGTTGGAAGTTGGCAGGTAATCTTTGAATATACTTCCAAATACTTTCTTCCTGAATAAGTTTTTTTCTCTCTTGTCTTTTTTTTCTTTTTTTTTTCCCTCCTGTAATCAATGTGGTAGGAAAAAAGAATTGTAAGGACAACCCAGGGAGCAGAGAATAAAGATTTACTGTTATTTGAATAGTAGTCTATGATGGTTTCTTTTCAATCTAAATAAAATTATTATGACAGAGATTTAAGGCATTTTGATTGAGGAGTCATATTCATGTGCAATAATGACTTCATTATATGTACTTTTAGCTTCAAATTTAAAAATKACTCATTTGCTCTTAGCTGGAAGAAGTAGTTTTAAATGTTCTTTGTTTTACATTACTGAAACATTCACTTGCTTTCCTTTTCAGATCATTATGAAACGTGCAGAGAAGAGGCTCTTCTTTTCCAGAAATGACCTTCTGGACAGAGTTGTGTTCTGAGTCATAATTTGATGTTGCAAAGCTTCTATCATTTGATACTACTTTTGTGAAAGGTTTTATATTTCTCTCCTGATGCAGTTTACTGTTTTGTGTGACACTGTTTTTTAGTATTGATTTGTGAGATATCTCAAAAATACTTCTTTCTCCTTGGGGAAAAGAAGCAGCTTGGTCTTGTTAACACATGTAAGTGGGACTCCAGACTCCACTACTAACTATCTCACTTTTTTTCTGTATGACCTTGAACAAATCACCTTAATCTCAATTTACTGCTAGTTCCCAGATTTTGCTATAGGCTTACTAAGCCAGCTAACAAAATTATAGTGAATATTACCTYCTGCTAGACCTGGGGATGGGAGGCAGCACTATTACTTGCACAACCCTGTGTTCTGAATATAAAATGATGCTTTTCTTTCCAGCTCTACTATGCAGCTTGATCGCAATACACTCCCTTTGCAATCACTAATACAACTTGATACAGGGCAGAGGACAATAACTGTATCCTGTGCACAAAGCATGAGAGTTTCATTGTTTTTAACAATAATACAGAAACCTTTCTATTTGTTTCCAAAGTTCAAATAGCACCAGTGGTATGAAACAGCTTTGTCTTGGAAAACATGTGGCGCATTCATATGCAAATAAGTACACCCTGTGCTTCAGCAAGTGCCAGCATGGTAATGTTCAGTACTGCCACACTTAAGTGAACTTTTGCATTATGCTAAGCTTGTAGTCAGCAAGCCAAAATTGTAGCAATGTTTCCTTCTGTTAGATGTAAACTTTGAAATACTGCTATACTTGACATTCTTACCTATAGATAGTGTTACTCTTTTTTTTTGAAGTAGCAATATGAAGTATGCATATTTTTATAAAGTATGCCCATAGTTATTTTTAGATTACTATTATGCAGTAATGTATTTTGTTTATATTAAAACAAACACCAGAATTTTGAGAAGCCTCTTTTAGCTTTGAGGAAGGAAAAATCTCTGTCCTTCAGAAGGACTCTGTATTTATTGCTTTTTGTTTTATTTAGCTTTTTAGTCTTTTCCTATTTGTACTGTACCTTGCAAATTGAAATTCAAGAGTATGTTACACAGAGATATGCTAATTCAACATTAACTTGCAAGATATTCTAGGGCTGGAGGCTATTGTTTAGTGATTATTATTATTCCTATCTTGCAGAGGCCAGAAGTGTGCCAAACATTTTCAGAAATGTGCAAAAACATAATTCTCTGGACAGAATATTGAACAGGATGAAACAATGATGGTAATAAATACATGAATAAGCTGGTAAGAGAGAACAAGGGTTATCACAGGAAGACCAATCAGTTGCTCATTTTAGGCCTTCGACATATGATTATATTATATATTATATTTTGTTATATTTTTACAATATAATACCTATTACTTATTTTATTATATTTTTATGATCAAACAGTATTTGTTGTGAAGGTTGTTGCATCAATCAAAGATCTTTAGACATCTCTTAAGACAGTGCAGCCCTAGTGGAAATACTTCAACTGCTCTTAGCTATGGCAAGGCTTGCAGAGTGAGTGGGGTAGGCAAACCTCAAATCTCATGAATTTTGGGAAGTTCATTGCACAGTGTATGCATACTGCAGTACTTGTCTTATTATCCTACTGGTTGGGTGCACCATCACTTGCTTTTGAACCCCCTGTGTGTGTTTTTTCCCAATGACTGCAAGAGTTTGGTGGAGCAGAGGGTGGGATGGTGAGATCCTCTCCCTGCATGCTGGTCGGACACAGCCACAGCTCGCAGGAGGTGGAGAACTCCCAGGCAGAGATGCCTGAAACATAATTTCCCCTGGAAACTTAGAAACAGCTGATCACTAGTATATTGCAAAATTTCCCCAAACTCAATAATTTTAAATGAAGGGGAAAATTAGACACTAGGGTGAGTGAATCACACTTTTTATGCACTGAGGGGAAAGACAATCTTGCAGATGCCTTTTGAATGAAAATATTGCTGTGGCTGTGTGTAATGGAAAGAACAGGCATTGCAAGGGTAGGATGAGATGATAAAAAGCATGAGGGAAGTTATAAGAAAGGTAAGCAAATATCAAATGGAGATTTACTGTCAGAACTGTCACAGGGATTGCTAAGGGAGTATACTATGCGATGGAGCAAAGGCAGTTTAAAATAGACARTTTTTAATAGGAATCAATATTGCCTTTCACCACTTCAGGCATAAGTACCCATACCCCCACAAATGTGTACTTCCTGTATGGTTTTAAAATATAAACTTAATTTTGATGGAGTTAATTTTGATGAAATAAATGTTCATAAATGGTCAGGTGTGTTAACCTGACTCTGTCACTGTACAGTATTAAGGATTTGAAGTTTCAGCATGAAGACTTTGGCCTGCTTAGTCTATGGCAGACAGTTGCCACTAAAAATTACTTTAACTTTTAAATAAATATATAGAAAAAAGAGGAAAAATAATTAAAGCATTTGAAACATAAATGATTAAATGAAATTTTGAAATAGAAAATATAGTTATAAAATACATATTACAATAATTTTTWAAATTTAATTTAATTTTAATTTAATTTTTATTTCAATAGCATCCCCTGATAACTTTCGCTCTTTATATATTGAGATTTTAGAAGGAACTCTGTTAGATTATAGTACAGCTGGTATTAAAGACATTATGGAAAAGAAAGTAATTATTTGAAATGGGCTCAAGCTATTGCTTTTCCTACATGTTATACTCTGATACCTCTTTCCTGGGAACAAAATAAGACAAATAGACACAAAAAGGGAGAGAAAACAAAAGCTGGCAGTACAGTTTTTATTTTTGATGCTGATTTTTAACTGGCAACTTTGCTAGCTGGAATGACAGATGTACTAGGTGATCTCAGTGACTAATTCAYGACCCAGCAAACTTGCATTAGCCAATTTCAGGTCAGGTGTTCACAATGAAATGGAGAGAGAGTCTGTCTTGTTTGGCTATATTCAGACTCTTTTTACACCAAAGACAAAAAGATAAGTAGGAAAGAGCAAAAATAAACCGGATCAAGAAAAAGAGACATGAAAGAAGTCTTACAGGTAGATCCAAATCTAACATGCCGGATGATGCTTTCTAAAGCTTAATGAAAAATTATATAACAATATTGGCTGGACTTTTTTAACACTGTACAATGTAGAATATTTTACACCACAATGCTCGGTGTAAAATTTGTCTTGTTGGATATTAAACAAAATGAAGTTTCTTTGGTGTGAAGTAAATCCTGTGCTGTAATTTGAATGGTAACAATCTGACTTCTGTGCAAGAGAGATGGTTGAGAAGAAGCATAAATAATACTTTGCCATTTCTTTCTGACATGTAGATCATGTTGCACATTAGATGATGAAGATATTTCTGTCCCTTGACATCTCATGTTCTCACAACAAATTATTATACATTAAGGAAATGAGCTCTGAGTCAAAATGATAGTAAAGGTGATGAGCTAGAAAATAATGGAAGAGCTGGTACCTATGAGATTACTGCAAATGTCTGAAGGAATGGGGTAAAGGAAATTGCTCACAGAGTTGTKCAGATGACTTCAGCTTCTCTCTGAAAAATAAATAATCTGGGATATGACTTCTAGAAATGAAGGTTAAAAGTGGTTAAAAGTTGAAGTTTTGAAACACTGTGCCCTGTGGAAAATAAAATTACTGTATCGGGAACCACCTTTCTTTCTTAACTTCTTTCACTGATTAAAGTAATAAAAGGATTGTAGTTGGGGAAAGTAGAGGGCAAAAGGGTTGCCAATGTCACGAAGAAACTAAGTCATTAGTTCCTTTCCAGACATATCAATAAGTGAATTGAAGTCATTGCTATCTAAAGACTATTCAGCAGTCTATGTGAAATGATTTGGTTGTTTCATTTTTGTTCCTATTAGATATTTACATTATAATATAAAAAAATCCATTCAATTGATACAAGAGATTAAGCAGTAGTTGAGATTCATCACAAAGTTAAATTTATAKTATCAACATGATAGATGATCCTTTTAGGAAAAGGTTAAACTAAGTTGTCCCCTCCTTCAGAAGACGCTGGATCTCAATTCTGTTTGTATGGCCAGAAAGGAAAATTCATGGAGAATGAGGTAAAATGACTTGGGGGTTAAACTTTTGCCTGATAGCTACAAAGTTAAGAGAAGAGGTGAACAGAAGATGAATTTTCATTTATGTAACTTGTTAGTAGGTGCGAAGTGTTCACACTGAAAATACTAGTGATGAAACTTACTTTGATGGAAGGAAGCAAGCACTATTCTTTCTTTCTCAGAGCACAGATTTTCCACAGATTCCTGAAGTATATTTATCTTATTTTTGCTATCGATTCTTTCTGGGTTCTCAAATCAACTACTTATCTGTCTGTTACAGTTCCTGAGTCAACAAAATGGGCATAATCATGCTTTTCTCTCTCCCAAACAATGTTACATAACATTTTGATATTGAATTATAGATGAACAGTGGTAGGTGTGTATTGTGTGTGCTCAGAGGACTGGACTAGCACCAGAATCTCTTGAAGCAGTTGGTACAGACTTGGCTTAGTTATGTGACTATGACATTTCTATCAGCACACAGTTATGAGCTGGACATGCACTTTTCAGCTTCATCTTTTGAGCCCTCTTTTGTTCTCCCTTTTTGATTGTAGCCTTAAATAAATTTCTTTTCACAGGGGAAAACACAGAGCAGAAGGGTTACTCTAAGCTATGTTCTTGGTGATATATTTTGATGTTATGGAAAATTGGAAAACAAATTATTGCCATGTCTGATTAAAGATCCATGTGTCTGGACCAGATGTTTGCTCTACAGCCAGTTTTGCTAATGAGGAAAAGGGTAACTAACCATAACATGATTGATTTCTGGGTAAAGGTCCATCTTTGCCTCAAACYCTAGCAGGTGTGTGTATAAATCTAAACATTTTCTTTATTGCAGAAAGTGTTATAYAGCCCACCCACTACCAGGACTTATGAAAGAACAACATATCTGTWGGCAAAGACCAACAGATCAGTGCTYTCTTTTTAGTTACCCCTCCCATATGATTTATTAAAAGTAACTAGACAAGTGGCAAGWGAGTTTTGTTCGAAAATACTTTTTTCACTACTTGTCTTGCATTGAACTGTGAATTGTAGCTACTTGGATAAATGCATTGAAAGACTATTTTCACTTTGAATTCCAGAAGTACCTCTTTCTGTTCTTTAGGGAGGTACTGTTTTGTCGTTTGTAACATCAGTCTCATTGTGTGAATCCCTGCAGATACCTCAGCACCATCTTCAGGAGTAATACTGTGGGGGTGCCATTTCCCTTGCTCGCCGGCTGTGAGAGAATAGCGCTCTCACAAAGCTGTGCTAAATTAGAGGACCAGCTTTTTCTGCACTAACTCCCTACTGTTATAGTATGATTTTAGAGAGAGAACAGTTAAAGAAAAGAATGAAGCAGTCCAGCTTTCTGGGTCATTTAAAAAAACCCTATAATCTCTGCTCAGTTTTTCACAAATGTTTTTTAGCTTTTTTTCAAGTGTCACRTCTGAATTTGAGAATCCCTGTACACGGCAAGAAAGATTCAAGCAATCTCTGAATGTAACTTTTTTGAAGCGGGWAATGGGACTAATGAAATCTCAGTGTGGGTCCCTAAAAGATAATCCATACTGAATAGACTACTGAATAAAGCATGCTGAGCGAGTTGGTGATGAATCCTCTAAGACTTACTCAGATGCAGGATCAACTAACCTGAGAGCAGAGCAATAATTCAAGCACTTCTCCTGGGTGACAAAATTGCTGCCTTTCTATAGGTCAATTAATGCTGAAAGATGTGACAAGATCAAGCATATATTATCTATAGGATTTTTTTTAGTGTCAATATATTTAAAGCAACTAGCTGTTCTATAAAGGGATCATAAAAAATGGATATTGTTTAATACATTACCCTCCATTTCTTTTAAAAGAGAATTCCGAATGAAAGCTTAGCACTAATTGGATATAACCAAAATAGGAAAATTTGGCCATTTTCCAATGCATTTTAATTCCGTTCTCGGCTATTTTAGTATAACATTTTTTTTTAGATTTCTCTCTCATTTGTATTATCTCCACTGTTTTTCAAAATGATTTTTTCCCACTAAAGACGAGTAACTGCACCTATCTCCCACTATGAATTATAAGTTTATATGTGCAAGCAGAATTTGAAGTTTTGCTAACTAATCCTTGTTAAGAAGCTAACTTTTAGCAACAAAAAGTGTGTGGTCATATTAGCTGTTAGAAATGTACATTTATTTGCTCTCAAGAAATCCTGAATCTCTTTCTCTTAATTTTCTTAGCTTAGTATTACTTTCGCTGTTCAGCAGTTAATCTCTGCTTTTTTTTTTTTTTTTTTTTTTTTTTTCTCTGTCAGTCTTACTCTAAATTTATCTCCATTTAACTTCATGCGCTGTCTGTGTGCTTAGGGATTTGGTCTAAAACATAGTACTTTATGTACTTGGTTGCATTGTGTATCATCATTTGCTATGCTTCCAGTTAAGTATTGTCTGGGAATCTGGCCATTTCCCAAGATATTTGAACAATCCTTATTTTTATTTTTACCTGWTTTCTTTTCTGTTTATTTAAAAACTCCGAAAAATGAATTCAACCCAAAATATACCTGACTTTTAAATAGGTTAATATCCCAAACAGGAGAAAGGCATTTTTAAGTAAATGAGGCCACATTAATTCCAACAAGACTCTCTCCTGCTACTGTTTAACTTATTTCATTATGTGTGAAGCCATTCAGTTATTTCTACTGGAAACTATAAACATAAATATTTTAATGCAGAATAAAGACAACGATATGTATTATTTTATGTTTAATGCAATCAAATACCTATCTGTTTTCCTCTAGACAAGCAGAGAATGCTTTCAAGGACAGCAAGGGTAAAACCGTACCTCTACTCAAATACATGGAAATTGATTGGTTTCCTCTTCAATCATTTCGAAAGATTTCTCTACAGATTCCTATTCCTGTGGTCTGCAGACTGAAAAGAGGAATTCTATCCTGAGAAACTCCCTGTAATATATCGAGAAATCAATGCTTCTTAGCCCTGATAAAATAAAACCCTATCCAATATTTAATGGTGGGTGRTTTGTGTGTTGGTTACTCGAAAGATTCACCAAATCACAGTCTCAAGATTTTTCACAGGGTAAAGGCACAAATTTTCGTTTCCTTCATGCTTTCTCTCACCTCAAAAGGTGCTGRAAAGTCAGGTGAGGCGATGTAGATTTCTTAGGAGAGGAGCTTTCCTTAAGGTACTTTTACATTTCTACCTTGTGCTTGGTTCRTGTTTAACTCTTTTGTCTCCACCTAAATAAAACAATATTGTCCAATGTTGCTAGAAAATTACCATATTTCATTCAGAACYAGTCTTCTCAGGTGAAGCCTTTCTTTTACTGGAATAGCCTGAACTTTGAGCCCTGGTTCTGTGGACCCCAGCCATGTGTCAACTTTTATCATAAACATGACCTCTTATATAATTTGTAATAGAAAGCMGTATGAAATCTTAGTATGGTTTCATGGACCTCCTCTGGCAGTCTAGGGACCACAAAGGGGAAATGTACGGCATTTTACTTTCCTCCTTTTCTATACAACCATCTTTTGTTAGCCCTCTGAACTGCTGCCAAATAAGAAGAATATTGACTTTTTATTGTTCTTACTCCTGATAATATTTGACCACTCACATCCATTCAGTCACTCATTGTCTGTCTTCYGAATGCTGGAGCACAACTGATTGCTCCTTCACAGTGGTCATATTCCATATCACTTGGCCTTTCAAACTCAAAAATCTCTTTGTAGTACGCACACACAGAAATGCGTGTGGGATGGGCCAGATTTTCATCTGCCATCCATATTTGCATGCATTTTGGGGCCCTTTTATGCTGTCAGAGCACTGTTAGTGGGCAGTAGTGGAGTGTACCTGAGAATTAAGCCCTCTTTAAACAGGAAAGGCTCCGTTCTGTGTCTTGACTGAGTTTTCCATACCACCTTACTGTACAAGTGGTTCAACTAGATTCAGGGCAAGTTTTGTGTGGCAAAGTGCTGTTTATATGGAGAAARGGCAGCAAAACTGGGCTCTTTGCACTAAAGCACAATGGGAAATAGGATATTAGCTTACTCTCCTATAGAAGAAGAGCTGTTGTAACAGAAATATTTGACTCTAAGAAAGAAAGAACAGGTCAGCAGGATAACACCCTGAAGAACACAGTGATTATGTGTCATTATTTGTCAGTATTCATCTTTTGTAATATAGAGCTGTATTGGGAGGTTAGCTGCAAAGCTCAGGAGTAACTAATGAGATGTTGGCATACCTGAATGGCTTAAGTAATGTGAACTGAGTATGATATACCTTCTATCAGTGGCAGACAGACTGAAGGCAGGTTGGCAAAATTCCTTCTACTACATTTTCAAGGATGTTCTCTGTAGAAGACAACACTGTTTTGAAGCTTATTTGTTTTGAGGCATTTATATTCTCAGAGCTCCTATTACCTCTGAGGGCTCAAGAAAAAAGGTTTGAGAGGAACTGAAGAGAACTTTATGCAAAACAGACACTATACTTAGGAATTACATTTTCCCAGCATGCATAATTCTAAATATTCAAAGATGGCAATTACTCTGGGCATTTTAAGAGTGGGTCATTGAGGAGTGTTGTCATATTATATTAGCTATGGGTAATAGCTGCTGACTTTAGAACAGTGATGTGAAAATCAGACTGCTTCAGAAGATCAATTTGGAAGCTGGGAGAGTCAAGCAAGGTGACAGATCAATGCCAATGTAGGAAATGTCTTAGAGGCAGATAAGTGCTGTTTTATGCATAAGTAATCAGAGTCTCAATTTTTTTTCTATGCAAATCAATGTCAAAATTCAGGTTAACCTGATTAGGATCATCTCCTTGCRGAGAATTCTCTGTTGCTATATCACAGAGAAGAGAGATAATTACATTATAGATGGAGAAAAGTTATGAATTCAATCATTTACATAATATGTTGAATCTAGAAGTCCCTAGGAAAGTTCTCAGTATCAGTTATTGTTTGTATAGGACAAATTTTCATAGAAAAAAATAAGGAAGGTGCTTTTTCATGAGTATAAGAAGGCATTTTGAATTGCCTGGTATGCCCTTGTGCTGATCCTGCAATGTACATTTCTCATAAGCAATATTCCTAACTGTAGTTCAGGAGATATTGGCAGAGACCTACAATATGTCTCAAGGAAGAAGGAATATTCTTTCTAATCAGTGTTATAAGTAATAAAATATGGCCAGGCAAATCATTCTTCTTCCATGGAAAAGTTCAAATGAACTATAAGGGAGATATTATGAACTCACCCAGCATGTAAAAAACCTCATATTCTCATTCATTCAGAAGGTGACAATAAGGAATTTATTCTGTGTCTTGCATCTTTATCGTTTTCAGATGTCAGAAGCATTGCTTTTGTCATCACTAAAAATAATTTGCTGGTTACCCACTCACTTCCTTTAAGGAATATGTATATTATAYTAGAAAAAGAGTTATTTTGCTCTCATAATATGAGCTGTATTTTAGAATGGAGTTAACTATATTCACAGAAAGACTGTTTTTAATATATTGGTATTTAGATTAGGGGTGTTGCCACTCTAAACAGCATTTCATATAGGAAAATTTTATAAATGTAGAATTACTTCAGACTATGTAGTCACTTACCGAATGTGACAAAGTATATTGGTCTCAAGATTTTCAYATTCTGTGTCTAGATAACAAGAAGTGTAAGTCGTAATGAGATTGCTTAAGTAATATGTTTTGCTCAAATATAGSAAAACTCAATGCTCTTAACAAATATATCCATTTCTACATTTATCTCTATTTGTTATATCATTCCCTCTMTCCCCATAGTGATGACCTTATTTCTAGAATATTATCTAGTATCTGGTATCACCAACATTAATCCTTTTCTAATAAATCCAAACACGAATGCAAAATTGGGCCATTGAAAATGATACAAGTGTTTAGCTATATCTATTGTTTCAAAGTCATTTCTTTGCTTCTTTACCCCAATGATACCTTTTGCTTTTGTACTACCTGAATTTCCTTAAGTGGGTATGACAGAAATAGAAATGTGTTGTTTAGATTATTACTCACACTATTTTAAGATTAAAAATGGGATTGTTGTGCCRTGGTTTGTTGCTGAGTATTACAGCAGTGTGCACCCTTGATTACTAGGTTGAGAAACAAATCTTTTTTTTTTGTTGTTGTTGTTTTTGTTGGCAGAATATAAACAGAAGAAGAAGGAGAAAAGCATACYAAATTTGAACATATGAATTGCTATTATTATGTCTTGGATGGAATCCCATTCACTACAGCATTAAGGCTTATGCTGGTTTGAAGTACAGAGTAGCCAGGTAATTTTTAGCGCTTAATATTAGGTATGTTCTTGCGTCTCTTTTTAATGCTGATCTTGTCAGTTCTGGTGGTTGTCTCTTCTTAGCAGTTGCTTTAAATTTCAAGCAAAGCTTAATATAAGTATACCTAAAATTAAGAATTTTTGGTCACAATATACTCTGAGTCTGAACCCTTTATGTGAGAGTAGATGTTGGTAATGACAAGAGCACTTGTATTACATGATTTGGACTACTTTTTGTGCATTTCCTGTGTTAAGACTCACAACCTTGTCTCTTCTAAGTATTTTTCAAAAAGAGATTTTAGAGAGGAAATGGTGGGTGRTGGTGTTTTTGTGTGTGGGGGGCTTTGATTCTTTTTATAGCAAACACTGGCTTCATTCTTAGCATGTGCTACTGATAACTCTATCATCCYTTTTTTGATAACTCTGGAGAAAAGAAGATACATTGCAGTAAAGCTCAACCATGTTATAAATTATGTGCATAAATATAAATTTGCTTGCCAAGGCAAATCAACATTAGGGGTCAATGCAACACTATAACATGGAAAAGAAATACAGGTCACRTGTTYAGAAAYCATGATGTAACATGTATTCACAGAGTCATAGGAAAATCTGCACACTATTTTWRAGAGATTTCTATATTCTGTAAAGGTCTTYATCAAAAATTCTTGCAAGCTATATGAAGATGTTTTTGTCTGATTAAATTAAATGAACATATGAACTTTAAAATCTTAGAAACTCATTTTGTCTCTTCYCTGATACTGTGATTTGTTAACATAATGCTTTGCTACTGTATCTGAACACCTGAATATCATAACATATACAGAATCAATGGAAAATTATTTCTAAAGAGAGTAATTATATTTGTTAAATGACACTTATCCTTGCTGCAGAAATATTATAGAGGATACACTTATTCCTTTATTTAGCCAAGAACTTTAGCATTTCCAGGTCCATAATCTACAGCTGTTAATTGTTGCAGAAATTTTTCATATATAAATGTGACATTGAAGTGCAATGAAGCTTCATTTCCGGAAGAAGGGATTTCTAGACAATACTTGTGATTTTTCTATCATGAAAGAAACTTCAAACCAATAGGAAACTCCTGAATTTGATGAATTTGAATGCTTTGGAAAAAGGTCTACTTTTAAATAGGACAGCACAGTATCATTTTTAAAGTAACACAGAATAAGTAATTTAAAATCAGGCAAGAGCATAGTTTCTGACATTTACAAACATTTGTAATGGCATCAGTTCCAAGTAAGTTAGCCGAGGCAATTTTAACCTGTAGATCTGAACAAATAAATAAGTGTGGGTTGCCAGAAGCTATTTCAGAAATGTACCAGAATTGCTGTGGAGCTTTGTGCATCCAAATAAGTGCAGAGATCTACCAGATTTCTCTGGGGCTTCTTTCGGACAAGACATTGTCTGCTTTACTTGGAAGTGTTTTCACAACAGGTAAAAATGTTACACTGCAGAAATTCCTAGGTTTTCTAGAGCTGCTGCAATGTTAGCTGGTCTGAAACTAATGGACTCACAGAAGACTCAGTTGTAAGKTTGAAAGGTGCAACCAGTTTTCATGAAATGCCCCTGATTGGCAGGTCCGGCAAAGGTTTCCTTTCTTTACCCATCAACTGAATCCATTCTCTATATAGCTATATGCAATGGTTAGACTGTTTCCAGTGCAGGTCTGAACCTGCCCTTGGTCCCAGACTGACTTCTAATTCTTTGAACCTAAGTCAGTCCTGACGTGTGACTTTCTGCAAGCCTTGAAGAAAGGAGGAGCATAATAATTGAACTTGTGAAAATTTTTAGTATGGTGGAAGCATGCACTTAATTTCAGGWAGGAGAGCTGAACAGAAGTGTGTTTGCTCTTGCTCAGCCTCAGTCCCCTGCCCTAAGTCTCACAATACTTTGCAGTAATGACCATATGCCAGATCAAAAAGACTGATAATACATGCAGCATGTCATTATGGAAAATATGCATCATGCAAGAAGAAGAGATGATGTAATCAGCAGTCTAAGGGCAGAATAATTTGGAAAATATTAAACAGATATCCCTGTAGTTTCTGTGGAGAGACTCGGGCAAGAGTGCATGGAGTGGGTTTAGTCAGTGACGGAGACTGCTAGAAGGACARTATTCATAAGGTCTTAAGTCTCTGCATTGATGGTACTCAGATGAACCTCTAACTCTGCAATCTCAGCTCCAGCAACTTGAAGCGTTTTCCCTCAAAACCATTTAAGAAAATAAACCTGATGTGGCATTCAAAACTGAAAGCCTGATTTAAAGATAAGGAAGTTGCAGAAGCCCAACCAAGGGTTAATTTGGGGTTACTGTGGGCACCAATGTGAAACCTGGAAACAGCCTAGCTTGACTTTCCAGTTCCCAGAGTGAATTTGTATGTCTGAGAGCTAGAATAAAAAGCCATTTCTGYTAAATTGAGAAATTTAATGTGCAAATCTGTGAGAAGACAAAAATGCAACTATCACAATGTCTTGATTACAGAGTCACTTTTAGGGGAAAATTGCTTTTAAAACTGGAAACAGTGTATCAATACCAATTGTAAAATGCATCCTTTAATACCAATTTCCTGCAATCGTCTGTTCTGTAACAAAAACAAGGTTTTGGTAGGTGACTTTGTACTTCTTGGAAGATGTTGTGCTTTAAACCAATTCTCTCCTGTGGTGCTGTGCAGTGGGAGGAAAGCTTAAGGACAACTTTAATCATGCAGTTTTAGCAAGGATCCATTAGTTTTAAGCACCAGCAGAATTTGGCCAAGGATTATGTGTAGGCAGATTCTTCAAAACTGAGTGCACATCTAAGTAAGAYCTAGAGGCTTGATGCAAAAGGTTTTATGTTTGTTCTCTTTTGGGAGTTCCTTTATAAAAKCTGCTAACTGGGTGATGCCCTAGTTTATAGACAACTTTTGCAAATGTGAAGCTTAGAGTGTAGAATGATTGTTTTGTCTGTAATTGCAGCTGAACCTCATGGAATATAAACCTGTTGTCCTATTCTCTACATTACTATTCATGAGTGCCTGTTTTTTGCCAAGGATGTAACAGAAGTCATCTTTTCAGTTAATAGCATATTATATTTAAAAAAAATGGTTAAAAATTATAACATAATATACCTGAAATACTTGACCATTGATAAATTATTGCATTACATTGGCACATGGTACAATGCTTTTGCATATGTAGCATTTTGAGGAAGCTGAAAGACTTGCTGTTGTTACCATCTTTCTGAAAGTACTCTCTACCTTCTTTTTTGTTTTGTTTTCATTTCCTCTCAACATAAAGTTGATAGGTTGTTCRTGAAAAGAAAATTATCATCTGCTAAACATTTTCAGCTGCTAGAATATCTTGTTTTAGCAGGCATAGTTAGGGTTGACTTGAAGCAATCCAGAATATTGATATTTACAGATATCAGCATTTTGGAAATGAATGTTRAATATTCCAAATAAGTCTGGAAATGTCTTCCAACTGACAAAAAGTACTGGCATATTATTTTCTTAGGAACAACTTATGGACAGAAAAGGAATGTTTTGRTGATTTTGTGTCTGTTTTCAGTGTTTTTTTCAAGTGAGCTCTTTTTCCACAATAACAACAACYGTTATGATTAATAATTGCATACATTGACAGAAGAGTAGTTGAGCTGAAAGATTGTTCTAGTGATGTAGTAGAAATACAGTCCAACTCAGGTTTCCTCAGCCACATCCAGTGTTCTCTTGTAGCTATCTTTAAACAGACTTTTCTCTAACACTGTGGAGATATAGTTAAACACAGCAGGATCTTCCCACCTTACAGGCCCATAAGAATTTGTTTTTATGAACTGATCAATCTCTTTTAAAAGGGTGATGAAATACTATTCCTACTTGTCTGTGCTGGGATGTGAGGACAGGATTAGGTCCTGTTGCTCAGGTGTTATAGATCCTATAGGTAATCCCACATTCTCTGGGGAGATGCTGCAGAGAAAAGCAGGCATACATGTAAACATAGGTGAGGATCTAGTCTGCCTAATTAAGGCATTTTCCTCTCCCCACTGATAACATAGGGAAGATAGCACCTCCAGAGTGTGCTGGAGTTCAGTTAAAATGAGGCTCTACATCTTCCATTGAGAATACAGGAAACCCATAGGATGCACAGGGTTGTCCTGTTCAMCAGTCTGGTCATGGTGTCATCACTCAATTTCCATATAATGGTCTTAGAGCATTCTGGGGGGAAAAATGACATTACAGTCACTGCTTCTTGGAAGCTGTGCACACTTTACATGGCTGGATCGAAAGCAGTCCCCAGCAAATGGACCTTACTGACCCACGAGCCTTTCTTGCCCACTCTCCTTGTTGTCCCATGGCTCTTGCAGTCCTAACCTTGCAAAAGCCCAGTTCCAAGTGAAGTATGGGAAGAGTGGCTATCCGGAAAAACCCAGACTCTGATGAATACAATACTTTTGACATAGACAAGTGTGGAATTTAATCTCCTTGTAGGCTTGAGTGTAACCTGGAAGCAGGGCTCAGCCATCCTGGATCACTGCTCTGTGGACTAGCCCAGGGCCCTAGTAGTGGGCAGCAGGGTGGTCTCTGCTACTATACTAGTCATAGTATGGACACCCATAACTTTTTAGGGCACTTAAGTCCTCATGCTTGTCTGCTTTGTCTTACATTGCCYTGGGACTTCAACTGCTTTAATTCCCCCAAAGGCTTTTGTCCTTGTAGGGGCAAAAAAAGTTAAAAGTCTTAGGAATTTTCAGGTTCAGTAGTAGATTCCTAGTGAACTTAGGAACCTACGATGTTAGTTAACTGTACTCAGTCACAAATTAAGATGGAGAGTAACTCCTTGGTTTGCAGTTTTGGACATTCAGTGCGTTATTTGAATCTTCCCAGACATTTAGCTGTCCTCCTTCTTTCTTTGCTAACCTAGGAATACTAATAATTGAAATCACCTCTTTAGTTAGAGAACATGAGCAACACCCCAGCAAGGCAGCCATCTCACTGTAACTTTTGTAATTTTAACTCAGCTATGACAGAAGTTGAGGGCAAAGTGCAAATGGGGAGATTAGAGTTCATCCTTTGAAGTGAAATGAAGTTCACAAATTGCTTATTTGTGAACTTAGTTTATTTTTCTAGCAGGACTGCTGCTGTCTATATAGTCCACCTAATATTTCTTTATAAAGAGATCATTTATCGTTCAGAAATATRGCTTATTTTTTTTCTGTGCTGATGCACACAACTAATGTATGTCATTAATGTAATCCAGAGGGAGCAGTTCAGAAGATGAGAGGATAATTTACTCACCATGTGCATTCAGTCCTCTGTTTCCTTGCTGAGATCCCCCTGCTGGTTTGGATTCTGTTTTCTGTCATAAACTTGCCTTTCCTTTAACAACCAGAAATGCAGTGAGCCTACTAGCTTAATTCAAGGATAGGATGAGAAAAATTCTTTTTACAGTTTTTTTTTGGATTCAGAAAGCTCAATTCTATTTTAATCTGCAGACTCATTTTTCTAGTTTTGGCATTGCTAACCTCTATAGGAATTGATAGCAACATCTGGAAAGTGTATGAGATTATTATTATGACTAAATTATGACTAAATTATTTATATATATTACCTCAAAATATGTCTGAGTTGACTCCAAGTGAAAGAGAAGATTCAGTAGGAAGGCTCCCAATTTCAAAATGTGCCATGCTCTCAGAGTGTTGCACAGGGCCATAGGTATGGCAGTGCCTTAGTCTTAGTAACGCTAAGGGCTAACTGTTTGCAGCTCTGTAAGCTCTTCCTGAAGCTGCTGGGGCAGTTTTTTTTCTGGACCCTCTGTGGCATTAATTTTCCGTTATTGTTCTCATGCTGTGGTTGTTGTATTGTTCTCATGGGCTTGGATCTGTGAACCCTGGTGGGTTTACAGTGGGATTTTACAGGAACCAGCCACCACGGGTGGGAGAATCACCCCTTTCCGTTCTTCTGTTTGTAGATTTAGGTTATGTTTCAGAAACCAAACATAGTGCACATCGAAGTAGGTAATACTCATTTAAGTGTTCGATAAACATTATCCAATAATATATGTGAACAAAAGCTTATCAATCAGTGTACAACATTTGCACCTGATTACCTTACACTAGTCAGTACTAACAGCAACTTAAGCAGGAATAACACGTTGGGAGTTTGAGTGGGCCCCAGTGAAAAATATTTACTACTAACGGAAAAATCATCTTGTAATCATCATCATCACCACCACAACCACCACCTGCCTCACTGGAGAGAATGTGCAGAGCAAGATAAGACTCCATTGCTRCTCTTCCTGGCTGGCCATGGGGGAACTTTGCCTCTCTCCCCTCCTCTTCTCCGTTTCCTCTTTCTCCCCTTTCCCCTCTCTCCCTTTCTTCCCTCATTCTCCTTATCCTTATCCTTCTTTCTTCTTTTGTTTTTATTTCTCTCACAAATTTATTTTCTCTCTTAGAGTTGATGCATGTCATCATCAACGGACCTTGCATACCTTTGTGCAGCAGGGTCCTTGGTGACCAAGGCTGAAGTAGAAAGCTATAAGAGAAAGTAGAAGGTTGTGATGAAGACTGGCAAGAGCTGTTGAAAAGGAAAGAAGGGCAGAGCAACAAGACCTTAGACCAGATCTAGARCAGGAAGGCTACACTGGTATGACTATGCTCCTATCAAAGTGCCCTTGCTGAGGATATAGTTTGGAACAAGAAAAATGGAGAATGCTTTAAGATCTCTCTAGAAAAGTGTAGTTTTTCTGGAATAACTGCACCCCTCAGACCTCACTGGCACTGATGTGTCAGTCACAGGAGTGTTGTACTACTGTTCCAGCAGCAGTCTGGAGGACTCTAGACTACTTGTGCACRGTGAAGAAAGAGGGTTGCCTGCAGAGACAGACTTGCATCCCAAGCTTGGCTCAGCACATTGCCTCTGACAGAAAGGCACACAGAATGCTTTAAATTTTGCACTCTGTGAACAGCTTGAGTCTTCCTGTAATTTGCTTATTGAATATTTGTCAAATTGTTTTTTCTCTGTAGTACAAAGGGTGTCGGATACTACGTGATACTCCTCTGCATAGAGAGGTGCAGAGTCCCAAGCAGTGGGCAGTCTTGTAGGTGTATTAGCCTGAAAGGAGGTCTGTGCTGCAGGGTTGAGGTGCCCAGCAYGGGGCTGGGGCTGGGCTGGGGCTGTGGGGTTTTGTCACCCAGAGATTCCTGCCTTTCCTCATCCCTCTTCAGCAGAGACTCTAGCACAGATATGAAGCCTGTCTGCAGATTTCCAGGGCTGGTCTACGTCTCTGGACACTTTGTAAAGTGACTGATTTTCATTTGCTACTTTTTCTGCTTACAGAAGCAAATTTATCTTGTTTCTTGTTTTCTTTCTCTTCTGAGTGTCCTTTTCAGCCCATACTATTATTTTGTGTTATATATTAATTCTATATTCAGTGGAAAAACTTAACTAGCTGAGTTATTCACAAAAAGATACAGTATCAAATATAGTGTTATTTTTCTATTCATAAGTAACTGATAGAAAACAGCAGGTGTTATATTTTGTCTTGAGCAGATAACATTCAAGAAAGAAGAAAAGGAAACCTTTCCCTCCCCAAAGGTATGGTGCTGATAAATTATGCCACAGTAGATAAACCTGGAACTGATATAGGTAACAAAGGCTTTGGAAAAAAARGTACATAAAAATAACAATAATAAAAGATGAACATATGCTCACASCGCCAAAAACTTGTTTGGATGCTGAGCTCCAAAACTTTGAATACTATTGAAGCAAGAAGAAAAGCCTTTTATTGCTCTTAAATTWWAAAAAAAAAGAAAAACTTAATACAACTGCATTGGATTTCAGATTTTGACTCTAAAATAAATAACCCAAAACTCTATTTTTATTTTTACTCAATTGTTTACATATGTGTGCAGCACAAAACTGAAATTCTAGTGTAAGAAGAAATTCCGGTAAAGGTTTTGTGTGTACCTATCAAGTGGTGGGAATAAATATCTAGGAAATATCTAAACAAATTCTTCTGGGAGGATGCTGAAATAAGGGGACTGGAACATAATTATCCCTACCCATTCCTGGCACTGGCATTCTCATTCACTTTTTTTGATTCAACTGTTTTGTTCTTTGTCACCATCTGTGACACATCTTTCAGCACATGTTTCTCTCATTATTCTTGAGCTACTATTAATGTTTAAAAAATGTATCACGTACGCAATGAGTTGTCAAGATTCATTCAAGATTCCTTGTCTCTTACAGGGCACTTCTAAGTGTGCTAAGTGTGCTATCAGAGTGCTTAACCTGGGAACGTAGTCAGAGTTTCTCCCCCACTGTTTGTTCACTCCTGATGAACTCTCCTTAGTTCAATGCTCCTCGATCCATCCTTGATGGTCTGCTGGAGGCTTTTGCTGAGGTATGCTCTGCAGGAAAGTGTAGGCCAATTCTTAGTCTGCTGTGCCAGCCATGTAGTCTGCTGACCAGTGMCTGGGACCTGCAGTGCTGCTGTAGCTGTTCTGATGGACCAGAAGAAGAGATATCCAGCAGTGAAATCCACACCTAGGACAGTGCCAAGATAAAATTTTCCAGTGGTTTGGGTGTTGGCTAGAGTCTCTTATTTGAATAGTTCTACCAAGAACAAGGCAAAAATATTCACTGATGATTATTGGCTTCATCATGGGATCTGTGCACAGACTTATTCTGCTGAAGAAAAACTATCTTGTTCACTCCATCCAACTCATCAACATGATCTTCAACAGAAGATTAGAAGTTAGTTTTAATCAAATACAGAGAAGTAACTCACAAAATATGTCCACTTGCTAAGCTCCATGCAGTCCTATTGTCTTTTACTGACATCTATCTGTTTGGTGATGATTCTCTTTTCTTTATGATTCTTCACTCCTTCAGTGTAGTTGAGCCCTACCTATATGAAGTGTATTTAARTGACTGGGTAACTGCGGTGCTGTGCAATTGATTTTAAATTGATGCTAAATAGTTTAGTAATTTTTTTGTGTTACAAAATAATAAATGGAAGTGGCTTTGAGATCTGTCCAAGAGCAGTTTAGAGTTCAGAGTTAAATTAGATCTTGTGAAACTGGSCACAAATCCACCCAAGTTGATGGAATTATGTATACTTATGCCAGAGCTGAGTTTGGTATGCTGAGCTACYGGCTGGGTTTGCAGAGCAGTTGATGAGCTAAAGCTCATTTGGACTGAGCTTTTCTATTTGGTCTTGGCCAAAGAAATTTTAAAAATTTCCAGAATATTTTGAATATTTTGAAATTTGCTAGAAATTAATAAGGGTAAAGATGGAGACTCACTATCCTGGAAGAAWTAATACTAAGGTATTTAGGACATTAAAAGTACTTTATGGTAAATAAATGGGTGAATCTCTGCTTTCTATGACTTGGARAATGGACTTTTCAGGCCCTCTTTTCAGGGACCCTCTTTTTCAGCAGGAGACTGATCACAGCCAAATGGCAAATTATGCTTTTTGCCATTTGGCTGTGAGCAGTCTCCTGCTTGGTGACTCTTGATCATTCTTCTGAAACAGCAACTGCATCTAAGACATATTTCCAACACAAAACTTGAGAATTCCAAATCTGGAAATGTTTACATGAAGTTAACTTTTTGTTAGAAATTAAGTAAAGCTTAGCATTTTTTCACCTAGCTSCTCAACATATCCTTTAATCTGAAATACTGCCTGGACTGATCTTCAGCCAGCTCTCTTTGAYCCATCTCTTCACATGAAACAAATTTTGTGATAGGCTTCTGAAAACTCATAGGATGGATGACACAGAGATATAACTTGAGATTTTGAAAAGTGAAAGCTTTAATATGAATGTCTACATAAATGCTGTGACTTGATGATATGGTAGGTAGGAACATTGCAGCCTCCTTAGTTACATAGTAAAACTTCCCATTGTATTTACCCTGGGAAAATGTTGCCTCTCTGCTAATATCTGCATGTCCATTACAATTTTATTGATGAACAAGGGTGGGCTTATTTTGAGCTTAGCATTATCAAAGAACCCAGAAGACTTTCTTGGGTTAGTGGTTTGTAAATAGGCTCAGAGGTAAATCAGAGGGTTTGTATTGCATTGCCATTTATTAAGCAGAACAAAATAAAAGAATGGGCTGAAAATTTGACTTGCTTCAGCAAGAAACAAATCCTGAGCTTGCATCTCTGATCTTTGGTTTAAAAGTATTAGATACATCTAAAGAAATGGAACATTATTCCTACCCATTTTACTTCTCTCCAGAATTTTTGTAGACTGTCTTTCCACAACAAAATGTGAAGACTTCTTTGTTTCTCTCTTTCAGGTCCTGATTCTGTTGCATTTCAGTCACCTCTTGGAAAATGCTTAATGCCTTCACCTGCCTTTGAACTAAACTGAGCTGCAGCTCAGACAGTGAGGCTCTCATTTAGCTGGAGCAAGGGGCACAGAGCAGGACCTGGTGTTCTAACACGTACAGCTTCCCAGAGCTGGGAAAAATAAATCAAGCTCCTTCATGGATTCACAGTCAGCTCTTCAGTGACTGATGCCAGTAAGGGTTGCTTTCATTAGGAAAAATTGACTGACTTTATTTTCATTTAAGTTCCTGATTAAAATTAAACATGTGCTTAAAATACCATTTCAAATATGGATTCTTTCCTTAGTTTCTAATCAGAAGTTGGTCTTTTGTCTTGTGTTAGAGGCATTCGCTAATTGTACRAGTTTGAACTTGTCCAGTAGGTGAGAAGAGAAAGGAAAATAACCAAGTTGGAATTATGTTGTTGGAGGCAAAATTTGGAATTTTACTCATTACAAATTTGTAATGTACAAATTTACAAAATTGTCATTTTACTTATACAAGCTGAAGGTATATTTTACAGATGCAAAGGAATTTGAGTAGAAAATGTTCATTTGTCTTTACATGAAAGGATGCAGTTGAGTTTTGAAACAATTTATTTTAAATTCAAAATCTTACAGTCTAGTTGCAAGAAATACAAAGAGTAGAAACATACTAGTAGTGGGCCAAATTTTAAGCTTTGAAGCTTTGTTAGTTATTTCCCTTGACATATTTTTCTATTTACTTGAGATGCTACAAGGGTATAGAGTGTTCTGGGTTGCTGACTCAATAGTGGTGCAAATGTTCAGTATCATACTCTGTAACATTTTAAGCATCAATAATATTAGCAATATTTCGTGGAGTCTGATGATGATTTTGAATTCTTACAGTTCAGATGATGATTTTGAATTCTTACAGTTGAATGATTTTGCAGTAAGGTTTTTCATCTCATCAGTGGATTGAACATTAGAAAATAGGGTGGCAGAGTAAAACACACTATCTTCTACATTTGTTCAGGGATGGAAAAATTCTTGTTCTTGTTTTTGGAATATTACACAGCATTAACCTGACTGTCATCTGTTCTATCCAGTTACATATTAAATTACTTGAGTATATAATTTCTTAATTTATTTTTTAATAGAAAAATGTTTTAGTGTTAAAGCACTAAACCTAGGAGCAGCTGGTCTTGTGTWAGTGGCCAGCCACGCAACAGACTTCCTGACTGATCTTTGGCAAGTTGCTTTATCTGTCTGAACTTCCTTTCCCTGTCTGTAAAAGGASAGAGGGGTTCACCCTTTCTCCCATTCTTCTTTTGGAAAAACTTATTCTGAAAAGCATTTAAACACATACATAAATGCCATTGTATCAGTAGCACTTAAGTATATGCTTACAGCTTTGCTTGAATAAGCATACATACATGCCATTACATGCTTTCTTGAATGAGGACCGTGGACTGAAGGCTGTTCAAGATAAGAAACATCCCTTATTGTGTGCCTGTGTTTGTCCATGATGTAGAGGCTCCTGCAGGAGAGAAAACCCAGAAGGTTTAAATGATACAAATGACTGTAGAAGAGTGTTTTGTACAAGGTCAGCTGCACAATAAGCGTACAGCTAGAACATTTTGTTTTGGCCTAGGTCCCCTTCATGTCTGTATACAACTACTTATACACACTGGCACCAATATTCATCCTGTTCCCTTACATATTGTACCTGTATCAGTTCAGCTACCAGGACATATCTACATATCTGGACAAGGGAGCTAGACTGGTACTTTTCACACTAGAGCATTAATTTATCATCCATTTATTGTTTCTTCTTCTTCTTCTTCTTCTTCTTCTTCTTCTTCT
>NW_028186535.1:2536512-2560538 GCF_003343005.1 Rhea americana
ATGATTACCTCAGGGCTGCATTTCAAACTGACCTGTAATCACTGGTATTAAAAAAGGAATGACTTTATCTCTCTGTCCTGCAATAAGGGAGTCAACAGCTATCTGTCAGGTTGTCTGAGCATAGGATCACCGAGTCTTTACTGTGTCAGTCTTGCTAAGCTAGTAGTAAGCAGAACAGCTTGGTTAACCATCAAGTCTGGTCTCTCTGCCAGTCTGYACTGAGCAAGGATACTGTGAAAATTCAGCTCAGTTGGTTAGAGCATGGTGCTGCTAAAGCCAAGGTCRTGGGTTCAATCCCCAYAYAGGCTCTGCTGAGGCTTGGRCTRGATAATCTCCAGAGGTCCCTTCCAACCTTACCATTCTATGATTCTATGAAAAATGCAATTATTTAATTGAAATTCTTACGGTAGTAGAAAAAGCTGTATTGAAATGAGATTTTACTTTATTCACTGCTGAACTGCAAAATAAGTATATTTTGATTCTGTAATCAGTTATGAGTATCATTACTTCATACTCAAAGAAGGATATTCAGTCTTTTGCAGAATTGGGGTCCTTGTGATGAGGCTAAATTGTAATTTTACTAAATTGATCCTGTGCTTGGAGATGAATTTTAAACTTGGAGAGTTCTTTTTTGGTGGCAGGGGGGAAGTTTATCTATTTGTTTAGCTTAACATTCAGTGGCACTTACACTAGGGCTGGATGGCTCACATCATTTAATTTTTGAGACTGGAATTAATTTTGCATTTTCAAACCCATTTCTCTCTCACTAGTAAACAGAAATAAGCTGGAGATTATTTTAGCTGTCTCATCATCTGTGGAAAGTTGCATTATGTTTAGTTTTATAAAAAAAAAAGATGCTTGCTCCAAAGTTGGAGTCCTGAATATTTGGAAGCTAACATTCATATAATTTTATAAGAAATACATTGATGACCTTTGAATCAATTGATTAGCATGTATTTTTCCAAAATATATGAGTGTATTTAGGAGCTATATGAAGATAGTGTGAATTAGAATTATCCACATAGCAACTGAATTAAAAAGTAAAATTTGCTAATGTATTAGTTATAGAGGGAAGTGACTGTAGTAAAYCATCTCGCTTTCTGAAAAAATCTTATTAATATTTACATTTTAAAAAATCTGAGTTACAGTTGGTGCTGCTGAGTGTTTGCTTCAGGGGCTGTGTACGTTGAATCTACTTTGGATCAGCTCTGTGCGTGCAGCCAGGCGTCTGTCTGGATGACAACGCACAAACCTGCAGCTACTCTGTGCTGCAGAGACAGCAGACAGACAGACAAACAAACCCTAAACTGCTTAGAAAAGTACTCAGGCACTCAGTAAAAGTGCTCAGGCACTTTTCTTCTTTTAAGTTGCATCATTTGTCGCCTGGGTTGCTTTGTGTTTCTTTTCCAGTGTAGCTTGTGTAAGATTTATTCTTTCACGGTACTAAAAGTTAAAGCATGATGTGAGTGAGTTTAATTGTACTTCTGTTTGTAGATCAAGCTGTTCTCTCCTTATGTCCCATGAGATTAAGATATGGCATCAACTGTGAAGCCCGTTTCCATCAGTCATTTAAAACAAGGCAGAGTGATTACTGTGTGCATATCCATAAATTATATATATATATACACACACATATATATATACACATATAAAAGAATTCCTTTCAGAGTTTAAATTGATTTCTTCATGTATTTTTTCCCCCAGTCTCATGTAGCTTTTTAGCCATGTAGAAAGTGTTTTATTCCAGGTGAAAGTTTATTTGTCCCTTTAGATAACTTGATTCACACATGAGTTCAGGTGGAAGTACACCTGACATTTATTTCCAAGACTGTTTGGTAGACAGCACAGCTGTATTTAGAGGCTGAATTTTGTGCTTGTGCTGAGAGGGAGCTGTGTGTTAATGTACCACAGAATCCTTTCCTACATGTCCTAAATACAATTTCACTGGGATTTCCACAGTGCATCAGTACCTTCAGCAAGGTAAATTTTGCTAAAGATTTATATATATCCAGTGATGAATGTCAATGAGTGGGCTAATGTATTTGTTGTAACTATGTATAAGGAAGATTTTAGCGTGTCTGTAGGGTTACTCTTCTCAAAAGCCCACTTTTATCCTTTCTATCATATTAAATCATCTCTAGAATAAAAATTTCAGATCTAGATGAATTTTATTCTGTGGAAATAATGAACTGTCATAAGCCCATATTTACTTCTAGCAAATGATATTACTGTCTTCAGTGGAAGAAAAAGCTTTATGGTTCATACTCTCTTCTGCTGTGGGCAGAAGCAGAGCAAGAGGGCAAGGCTCGTTCAGCAGCTAAGAGTGGTGGAGGTGCAATGAAGAGGTTAAAGCTAGACAAGTGCTGTATTAGTTTGCAATAGCTTCCATGCCAGCTGGAGACCGTCAACGTGCCTTGTGCTCCTGTCGATTCCCATCACTGTTTCTAGAGCTTTTGGGGAAAGTGATACTGAAGATCTGTTCTTGCTCCCTATGCCTGGGGRATTACCATAAGGGGAATATGGAGCTTATTTGTGATCTTTCTGCACCGCCTTGAACAGTGCTTAGGAAGTAGAGCATTGTGCCTTATTTGCTGTCATTGTATTAAGCTGCTCTTTGCCCTCAGATACTGCAGCAATATATATATCAAAGTAAATTCCATATCATTCTAACATCTGCCCATGAATACCCTRAAAAAGAGTCATCATACTGTTGACTTTCAATGTTATGTATGAGTCACAAGTCTCCTGAGTGGCTGTCTCTGCTTTTGCTGTTTATGATTGTACAGTAATAACCTCAATTAGATATGACAGACACACAGAAAGACTGAGTCTCTTTCCCAAATAAAGTATGGGCTAAAACCAAGAAAAGAAAGAGATGAAGATGTGTGGGAAAAGTGTGTAGTATATATACCAGACAAGTTGATGATAGACATGTGCTAATGTGAGTTCCCATTTTCATTTTTATTGGTTGAATAAACATGAATCACTTCCAACTTCTCAGTCTTCAGACCTCAAGAAACTAAATGACAACTAATTTCAACCAGTTTTTTTGGTGACTGCTTGCAATGGGGAAATATATTCTTCCATTCCAGCTTTGTGGCTGGAAATCCTTTTTTTGCCTGACTTCCTGCTGATGCCTTAGGCTATTTGCAGCTTGCTCAGGATACAGTTGCTATTATTTCAAGTGACGCAGCAGCAGAAGAGTTAGCTTGGTATTTGTATTTTAAGACATCTCTTCCAAATTATGTAATTCTACCTCCTGGAGACTCTAGTGTGGGCTAGCTGCCAGGAAGACAGGCCTGTGTGATAGACCTCCTTGCTCTGGTCTGGGTCCTATGGAGAGGTCTAGGTCATTGCTCTCCAGTGTAAATATAAGTARGCCTCTGTGTTGAACCAAGAAAATAGGCAAAATCCAGCAAAGAATATAAGTTATTTTAAACTCCTTGTATACCTACTGCTTTAATATCAAGGATCCAGGATAAAATAAAGGTGCTAAGGTAAGTGCAGATAAATGGTATTTTTACAGAATCAGAGTGTAATCTTCATAATCTTCAAGTCATTAATCATTAATGATGGATCACACTTTCCTGAACCCTTCAGCCTGCTCACCACTGAGCACTGTATTCACTGTCCATCAGACGAGCGGTTAGGTAATTTTGCTATTGATACTTCTCTTTGGAAAAGAACAAGTACTGCACAGCGGGACTGACAAATTCTGATGACTCCGTGCCAGACCTCAGCTGTCCCACACACAAGTGTGGAGCTGATCTCCAGGACAGCTCTGGAGGTCACAAAGGGACTCCTCTGTCAAAAAAAAGCCTTCATCCAAACACACACCAAAAAGTACAAATGTTTGCATAATACCTGGTTATTGCATGTAGTTTAAAATTTTGGCATTCAACATTTTTGAAGGGATAAAAAAGGGACAGTTGTTTTCCATCTCTATTTTCTAGGCTTCTCTGAGCCTTTAGGAATTGGGAACAGGATGATATTATGAAGCCAGAGAGTCACATGAAATCCTCATTATGGATAGATTTTTTATTTGTTGTGGTTCAATAGACTGTCTCCCATAGTTCAGGACTTGTCCTTGTACAGTCTCCTCCTTTATCTCTACTGGGCCTGAACTATGTTCCATAAAATAAATTTTCAAATGAGGAAAATACGTTTCTAATCCTTTAGTTGCAGAAGCAACTTTCAAAGTATAAACTACTAAAGCCTATATAAGTTTCCAGGTATTCTAGTTATGTCTAAAATGAAGACAAAAAAACCCCACCCAGCTTTGAACTGTCTAGCTTGCATATACCACAGGCAGTATGCTGAATTAATGCAGCTAATTAGCTGTGATGAAAAGCTGATACAGAGCTTGCTTTAGCCAGCTATGTTGCTTCYGGTCTAGCCTGTTCTGGGGAACCTCAGGGACCTCCCTGCAGCACCATGCTGGGTTGCACCAGCGTATTGCCAGCTATGGAAGTTTATACAGCTGTAAACTGCAATTATTAATCTCATTAAGGTGCTGTCTTAGGCTACATCCTGACTCTTACAGCCTGTGGCCTGGGAGTGCACCACACACTGCTTCCCTGTTGCACCCCTTTGCTCTGATTTCCACAGAAAAGAAGGCCAATCAAGCTCCAATAGGATCTCGACTGGACAGTCGAAATCCTGGAGCATGCTGTGTTTTCTCTTGGCACAGCCTTAGGCAGTAGGAGTGGGGTTTACCTCATTTAACTGGAAGTGTTGGAAAGTTAACCCTCAGTTCTGAACTGATTGTGTAAGTTGTCTCAAAAATCGAAGGAGAGAGACAGGTACTTACTGTGCTCCTCCAAGTGTAGGGCAATGGGAATAATGGTCTGGTCTTGTTCTGGAGATCCAGGATTTATATTGAGAGCTTTACTTTGTAAATCAGTATACAAAATATTAGTGTATATTAGTTTTCTGACCAGAACCACGTAATTTTTTTCCCTAATTATTATCAAAGCAATTGCATATGGAAAGTGACATTTCGGTACTTATGGGTACTTTCTAGTTTCTTAATATTCATATATTCTGAATAGATGTATGGAATTTGTCACGTTTCTGCTTAAGGAATACAAAGAAAAACACTGAGAGCTAAACCCTTATGACTTCATCTGTGCTTTTAGGTAATCTCTTTCCCAAATGCTCTGACATTAACTGAAATGAGTTTATTCAGCTCTCACTTCATCAGCTCTTGATACCTGGCTGGCCAACTGATTAGCTTTTGGTATTGACTGGTGATTTTTAGAATTTGTACACAACCCTCTCAGAATGGGATATAAATCTCCGTTATTAGCAGAGATGAATTCCATATATTTAAATGTCTGGAGTTCCTTACAGATAGACTTTTTATGACTATTTTGGTCAGCAGCAGCAGCGTTTAGTGAGATGGCTGAGTGATATGGGTAATTCGGTGCTTATTCACCAAAAGGAGAAAAATAAAATTCCTCTGYATAATGGGTAATGAATGTGTTTGACTTCGGTGACTACAAGGGGTGGGTGGTGAATCATCTTTCTGCAAGACTGAACACAGCTTTCTTCTCAATACTTTTTGACATGTTTCATACTGAAGAAAATATAAATCTATCTTTTCCTTCATGCAGTTTGGCTTTAACAGCACTAAGCAAGTTATGGTGAATGAATCAGATTATAACTTCAGGTCTGTTGTTAAAGAGATTATCATTCCTTCAGATCATGATGAAAATTATTAATTGTTATGATTTCAAGTGGCTAGTTTTGCCTATGTTCACTTATATAGTTAGCTTTGCATTGTTTCAAGAAAGTAATTGATTGCAAAATAAATACAAAATATTAGATTCTCAAATATTGCTTTGAATACTGCAGAGTTTCAACAACTTCTTTCAGAGCTAGTACTGAAGTTGTCCAATACATTTCTCCTGGGAACTTTGAATTCTTTCAAGGTAAACAATACTAATTTGTAACTTCTAATGGTGACTACTGGTGCTGATTTCCATGTCCAGAAGAAATCATTATGATTAGATGATCTAGTTCTTGGCAAATTACGAGCTGTTGATTTAAAAATTTGTATGAAACCATAACTCGCTGTCTGAGTTATGACAAATCTTTTAGAACTTTTTTTTTTTTTTTTTTTTTTTTTTAGTAATAACAACAACAAATTTTCCCAGTAAGTTATTTTACTGAGGACAGTATTCTATTAAGGGTCTCTTTAGCGTTGCATATGGCACATTATCTCTCCTATTCTATTTTATATTTAAAGATTTGGGTTCCCAATATTCTTTTTTGTTATTTGTGTGCTTTTGTCAACATATGTTTTTATCCCTTGATTGTGATTTAAAATTGTGATTTTAAAATGTAGTCAAACATAAAGATCTTGGTAAATGAAAAGTATAAAGCGCATCATCAGCTTAAAATTGTCTCTCTTGTAAGGAAAGACTTACTATTTGTTTGAATAGTAGATCAGGACTTGAAGACAGATATTATTCTGGTCCTTAAGTTTCTTGCTTTTTTAATTTATGTCTGCTTGGGAAACCTTAAATTTCTTTAGGGTTTTTTTTTTGGAAGAGTGTTTATTTCAGATAGGGGTTCTGTTTTCTGGCTTGAAAATGTAATATGTTTTTGTCACTAATGAGCTCTTGGACATTTACTAAAAATATGAATTAATACCTTATGAAACTTAATAAGGGACATCAACATTAAAAGACCAGATTTTGAAGGAAAGATTCTTTTCTTTATTATCAAAATTTTAAAACCCAGTCTGATTTTTGAGGGAAGATCTGACTTTCTAGAGAATAATGGAACTTTATTTATCCAAGTGCTTTTTTTCTTTAGCAAAAGAAAAACTTAATATACAGAAATATATATTACAATTGGCCCTGACACAGGGCTTCAGTGTACTGTTAATTTGGAATTGACCCAAATAGGATTAGAGAATACACTCCTTCCTTTCTGAACTCCTGGACTTGGAAAAGATCTGAATTTGGAGTCATACATGGAAAAAAGACTTCTCAAACCTTCTCAGAAACAAGTATATTTATTTCAGAGGTGTTTATATACAACACCTTTGAACAAATGGAATTTGATATCTAAAAGACTGGATGTATACTAAGGCTTGGATATATACTATGTTAGGAAGAGCTTGGTTGAAAACCTCCTAGTCTTCTCGAAGTCATTCTAGCAGTGATTGTATGACCTTGCAATGTGTTGCAGTGGTGCTGAGTCAGCTGCCCTCCATGAAGATTACAGATCTTCTATCACCTGCCAAAAGTTAAGCTAGCAGTCCGCAAGGCCATGGGAGTCTCTCTTTTGTCTCGTTGCCATAGGAAACAGATTTGGGAAAGACCCATTTGGTACATAGTCCTTGGCCATACAGCTATACGTTTTAGCTACCCACAGGAAAATGAAGATCAAAGCAATCTCTGTAGCAACAATAGCTACAATGAGATAATTGAAYATATTACTGTAGTTTCCTAATTTTTGTGCAATCTATTCTGCCAACATAAAATAACCAAATAATTTTTTTTGGGGGGGAAGAGGGATTTAGAGAGGGATTTTTTTTTTGTTGCCTAGGACATGATTGGTTTCTTTCTGGTTCCTTCTTGGCACCCACTCTTAGATTATTTCTCTTCCCTTCATCTTGATATATGCTTTTTTGTCTCTTGTTGACCTTCAGGAAAACTCTTTTAAGATGATTGAGGTTAAGGCACATGAATCTTTAGATTCTCTTTTGAATATGAGAATGTGTCCTGAATGAACAGGGAGTCAAGGGTCAGGGGAAGGAAGTCTAGCAGCAAAATTCTGCATGTTTCCAAATCTTCCTACTACAAATTGTTTTTAAAGTTATGCAGAAGAAAATCAAATACTTACGCTGTGGAGGTCACTCAAGATAAATTGCTTCCAAGAAATGGAAATGAATACAGTAGTGCTCCCTGGGTAGTTATCTTCAGTTGTGGTTCTGCAACCTTTTAGCTTAGAAATCTTAAATTAAAGATGATTTCTTTACATAATTAACTAAATAAATTCATATTGTATGTTTATTTTCAGCCACATTTGAGCATGCACCCAGGTTTGACTGTGTCATTGAATATTTACTCTGCAAACTGAGAAATAGCAGCCAATCTAAGCAAGTCATTGCTTTTCAATATTAACTTCACTTCTTGTGCCAGGCTCTGTAAATAATTCCTCGTACATCATTGTCACAGTGCCATACATTTGAAATGTCATATTATGCAGTGTCTAGTGTCATAAGCATAATATCAACAGCAGAGAGCGACAAAAAACATGCAGAGAATAAATATGCGTTTTCAGTAGTTGCCTTGCCTGATGCTGCACTTCTACAGATAAGAGTTATCTGAGGGTCATTTGGACGTATAGAAGATGCATCCTATGAGTATCTTTGTTATCCTTTGAAGACCCTTTGTCCTATGCTGAAAACAAATGGTTTGTGCATTTCTACTGCCATATTTTTTCTTTCCCTAAGCACTTGCATCCAAAGTGAGCGGGCCAGAAAAGGCAGAAAAACGCCATTCTTTTTAGTAATTATTTCCCAATTATTGTTGGTTCACAAGCCTTTTATGAGAAATTATAGTGCTAAAGCAGAGTAAGAGGCAAACTTTCAGATGACTATGTATTGTATGTATGTACTCTCCTGCCCCCCATTTACCATCAGATTTATACTATACTAGAACAGCAATAGAAGATTAAACAGGGATTAACCTTTCTGGTTACCCACAATTTCTCACACTATTTGTGGAAATAATATAATTTACTGCTAGGTTATTATTTTCCTAGTGGAGTAATGTTACCGGACGCTAGAGAAGTCAGGGCTGTGTAATGACCTATTTATAATAATAAGTGAAAGGTGTTCACATTATTATCCTCAAGAGGCTTCGCAAGAGGAGGGCCATGTTATGTTGCACTTTATCATTCAGACAACGTATTTATCCTCAAACCAAAAGACTCTGTGCTGCTTATCCCTGGAGCCAAGCTCTGCTGCCCTACCTCTCCTGTCCCTGATCCATTCCGTGCCTTTTCCCACTGTGCCAGAGGATTTAAGAAGATACTGAGCTATTTATGTCAGCATCTCCTCGTACAGCTTGAACATTTCTAGCCTGGTGGATAAATCTCAGGCACTGAAGGCCAAATTTTGTGTTGATTCACTTGCTCACGCATGAACGTCTAGTGCCATCAGAGATACTCTAGGGGATCTCACCCAGCCTCTAGCAGCTGCTCCAAAAGGGAACGGCTCTTGCATAGATCTTGTGGCATATGTACCAGCTCTGCAGTATCTTTTCAGATACTCTAGTGCATCTCAAGTGCATCTTAAGTGGTACCTAAGTATGCATCACTGCATTACGCCCCAAATAGTCAGTTTACAAATTGGAAATGCATCTTCCATATTAGTTCTGTAGGATAGCCATGAAGAGGCAGTGATGTTCCTGAAGGGAAACTAGCTGCCTTTCAGTTTGACCAAATGCCATATGTCATTGCTCAGGTTCAGGAAAAAAACATGTAGAAAATGTTTGGCATTTCAACCAAATGCCTGCATAGGAGCAGAGATGAGCTCTTGAACTGGACCCTCCACTGACCAAGAGGGTTATCCCTCCAGGAGATAACTCATCTTGGTATATTAACATTAATCATAACGTGGGAATTTAAGGTAAGATGAACTGTGCCTGGAAATACCTATCTGTGTGGTTCCTCTTTTTGGTTCCTTCATAGATCCCTCATTTTTGAAATGTGAGCAAATCAGGTAAACTTTCTAAAAATTGTCTATTTCAAGCTATATGTTTATATTAAATACTATTTCATTTATGGTTGAATTAAGATTTTTTTTTTAATCTAACCATGATTAAAGAGATACTGATAAGACATAAACAAGAGAGATCTGTGACATCATTGAATCACAGGACTCTTGAGCTGAGACTATAAGAACAAATCCAAATGGCAAGAGTCCAAATAATGCTTCACCTGTTCTTAAAAACCTCTAAAGACAAGGATTTCTTAAATTCTCCAGCTGTTCCAGGACTTAACTCTCCTTACAAACAGACAGATTTTCCTTACACCTTGTATAAATATTGTCTTTTACCAATGCTGCCAATTTATTCTATACAGAGGGTACATAGAAAACAATTAATCACTGTCATGTTTATGACAATATTTCACATACTCTCATTATGCCTCTTCTCTGTTTGAAACTAAGCCAGTCCCATTCCTTCAGCCACTTCTCATATACTGCATTTATCAGCTTTGTTGGTTTATTCTGAACTTAATTTACTTACTTTCTAAGCTGCCACCTCTGTGTCTGATGCAGAACACAACCATACATCCCAGATTTGCATTTGCCTAGTGCCCGAAGCCCAATTTGTAGCTCCCTGGTTCTTTTCTTTTCTTCTTCTTCTTTTTTTTTTTCTTTCCTCTAGCTTTTTTTGTATTGATGATAATGATAGTGGTGGATGTTAGTGTAGAGTAAGAACAAGACCATGATGTGCAAGGTGCTGTATAAACTCAGACAAGCATGACAGCTCTGCCTCTAAACAGACCCTGCCACCTTTTCAAACCCTGTCAGCATTACATTCCTGACAAGAGTGAGACTACCCATTATTTACCCATGATTTACTCCACTCAASTGAGAATCTTTCTCATTTCCACTACTTGAGGCTTAGCTTCCTTGTTGCTTGAGTGTATTGTATTAAAYCTCGTTCTGCTTCCCATAGCTAACAATAGTTAGCTGAAAAGAGCACTTCTCTGGACAATAYGTACAGATAGCTCCTCCTAGCAGCAAGGAAACTGCTTATTTTTATTCAGCATATCCACAGAAGGTAGTGCCTCRTGTTTTCACTGTGTGCTACATGAAACAGTTGTAGTTGCTTTGTGCAACATTCWTTTTTGCCCTTAATACTTAAGAAAACTGATATAGGAAAAATCTCACATAGTCGTCATATGCAGAGTGTGGCTATAACAGGGTAGTTATATGAAAGCTTWACTATGGAAATCAGTAGGGCCAGGATTTCACATGGTATATCCTAAAGTACAATCTTCTATCTGGTGATTCTGCTTTCCCCACTTTAACGGCAATAAAAGGTATATGATGTCTCTAGGTGACCTAGAGGAGGTTGACAGAGGTAATTAAGTCCTGGGAAATTAAATTAGTTTTAGAAAGCCAACTAATGTAATGTTTCCTTTATACATGTATCATTTTTTTTAAATAAAATTGTTACATCTTCCTCTCCTCCTTTCATTGGTGAATGAAATAATGAATGCAAGTGAGAATTTTAATTTAGAAGACAGCTTATTTACCAAGCTTTACCTGCCACTTCATCTTCTACTCTAGCAACTTCACAGTCTACGAAGTTGTCTTGACCATAAAAATTATCAATCTGTGGCTTTTCAGTCTGGGTGGTAACACTGGTGATTGCAGCCCAAGCTCTTCTCAGCAGTACAGTACATGTTTATAGTCACAGGAACTTGTGTACACTTGGCTTCTTGATTTTAATTGCTTTGTGAAAACAAATGGCTATTAAAAGCTACGAGAGGAGCAATATTTTCAGCCTTTCCAAAAAGGAGCGTGGTTCGCCGTTGCTGGCTGTCCTGCAGGTGGCATTGCACAGCAAGAAGACAGCCTGGCCGGGAGACGCATAGTGAAAAGTTAAAATTAGCTCGCTTCACAAATATATGTCAAAATGCTTTCTTATGCTTCTGAGTAGTACACCCAGCTTCTTTCTCTAGTGCCAATAATAAATCTGAGTACTTGTAAAAACAAGTGCTGGAATCATTATCGAAATCACTGTATATTTGCAATTTACTCTCTGTGCTCTGTTGGGAATTGGCATTTATGGTTTTGTTCCCTCCCTTTTTTCATTCTTCATCTCTTTTCTCTTTGTTTGTGCTAGGTACAGAAGTCATTGGTTTAAAGAAGAAGCTATAAAACATCTGCAAGCCAATTTATATCTTCTGCTTCTGTAGGCGTTCCAGAGGGTTTCTTTGTTGTATTTTTCCAACTGGATCCGGTGGGCATATTGCTGCCAAATTGTATCAGCTGCTCCACTACAAATTCAAATGCCAGCCATGTTTCCAGTCTTGTAACCATGATTTTTCATGTTTGGGTGTTCTCTTCACCATTGTCTTGGGGCTTGTATTTATATTTTCAGTATTATAAGAATATATTGCAATGCTCTTTCCATGTATAATTTGAATACTTTCCACTATTTATTTCTAATTTAAACAGTCGYCCTTACTTTCACTCCTCCAGAAAGTAATCTTTTTGCTAATAGTGCTAGTTTTGCAGCAAATGGTGACATTTTCAAARGAGAAACTAAAGAGGCTGTTGCAGACCACTCATTGAAATCTAGTAGTCTTGATCATAGACTTTCCATGTAATTTTATTCTGTTCATACTATTTTGATTAGAAATTTTTCCAGTGAAGGAGGCTGCAGTATTTCAAGTGCTTGATCTTCTTTAAACCTTCAATGATTAAGGAAATAAAGAGAAATCTTTCTTTCTTTTTGACTTGTTTTGTCTTCTGCCATTTTTGGGTGTTTAATTGGTCACTGGAGCCTAGAAGTGTTATTATGGCAAGAGATATTAGTGAATATGGACTGTGGTAACGCATAGGCATGGTTTCTGTAGTGCAAAATTTCTAAAATGATGCCTTAATTTCTGCAATATCAGTTGTGCACACACATAAAAAGGTTACATGTGCAAAACTACTATTTCCATAGTGAAACTGTTGCACATAATGCAGGCTTTCTACTGCAGATGCTGCCATTTGCATGTCTTAGTGGAAAACTGTGTGTATGACTTAAATTTTACATGTACAAATAAGTAGAAGGTTCAAATGTTTTCTGATCTGGGAAAATTTCTAATTTATTGAGTTAATTTCCCTCCAAATTTATTCCAGTTATTGCCTTTAAGTGTCTAAAATAGATTGCAATGTCAATTGTACTCCTGATTTATTTAAAAATACTTTTAGTTTGTGTGATACTCAGGGTGCTGAACCCAATATGTGAGGCAAACTTCAAAATAAATGTTTATGTATGTTCTATTTCAAGTTTTTCATAACTTATGTCTTCCCCTTCTTATCTTTGTACAAAACCTTGTTTGCTTATTTTTCCCTTTGTAAAAGGTTGCACATTTTACCCAGTGTCAGCCTCTTTTGCCACATTCTTGTTCTGATTTGTGCTTCTTTTTCTTCAAGATCTTATAAGATGTTTAAAGAACTGACTAACCTATGTTTCTCTCTTTTTCATATTTGTTTTTACTGTAGCAGACCAAATTAGTCATTAGTAGTTTGAAGAATTTAATCAAATTAATCCTAATCATGCAGTGTATTTCAAAATGCATTTATGGTRTTGTCCTCAGACCAGGGTTCTCTACTTCCTTACCATGATTTATTAATATGACAAATACAATTGATGATCATTCACTGCAGGGTTGGGGAAGGGCATTCAGTAAGGTTCACTATATTTCAGATCTCTGATTCTAGAAAAGCGCAGTTCCACCTGAGACTCTTAGCTTTGGTGATTTATTATTGTACAGCAGCGGTATTGAGCCTCTTTTCTGCCGTAGTGATAAGTCTAGGATTCTCAGGCAATGCACTGCACCTTGACTTGCAGCTTTACCACCAGAAAAAGAGGAGTGTAAGGATGATCAACTCAGTTCAGCCCTGAGCTCCAAGGGTCCTTGCCCTGGGGTAAGTCATCGCATGGGAGGTTGCCCCATTTCAAGAAAATATATTTCTTCCTYGAGGAGCCACCCAAGCATCCAACAGAGACAACAAACGTGCAAAGACCAAACAGAGCTGGGAAAAACAGGGGATGCCTTTGATTTAGTGCCCTGGCCAAAGCCAGAAATAATGTGAGATGGCACCAGACTGACTTTGCCCAGCTGTAGAGGTACACTCTTAAACAGCGTTGATGCAAACCAGACTGCTCTTTTCTGAAGGAATCCTTCAGAGCGCAACAACCAAAACTGGTAACTTTGGCATCCTTTTTTCCCATTCAGTTCCCATTTGGGTTCTTTAAAAATTATTATTATTATTATTATTATTATTATTATTATTTCTCTGCCAGATTTCCTTTGAATACTTTCTCTACTTTTTCTCCTTCTCTTGCTGAATTAAGCTATATTTGGAAATCTCTTAATGGAGTATTTCTACCATCTGTTATCTGCAGCAACTGTTCAAATTATTTGCAACCCTCTGTGCTAGCAATGGTGAATCAAACACTGTCTTTTAAAGCTACAGATTTCCTGATTGACATATTTTGCCATAACAGGTACAAATCAGTAATTCCCTGGGGGAGGAGCAGAAATATTTATGCTTACATTTCCAATGCTTTCAGTGTCGGAGTCTCAAGACAGGATTATCTCCTAATTTGTAAAGGACAAATCACAAGAGAAAACACAAGAAGAAAGGCACATCTATTTTCTCCCAGTTTTCTAGTTTTGAAGGTTCTCCTTTCTTTACTCAGTCTCAGTCTGTGCTAGAATCTTCCAAATCCTGAATAATGTAAATTGTTCACAGGACTGAGCATAGTATATACCTATATATATATATATATAGCCTATGCGGCTGTTCTGACTGCCTGGCTCTAATTCAAAATATGGATCTCTTTCAGTTTTTTTCTACTTAAGATATTGCAGTACCTATTGCATAGCTGATCTGTTTGGCCTGTGTCTTGTGRTGTTCATCTACTATAATAAGAGGAATGATTTTTGTATTTCATATCCTGTACCACTTCTTTCTAATAAATCATACTTGTTTCTGAAGTGGGAACCCAAGCTTGGGATATCAGCGGATCYGCATAAACTCTTCACAGACTTAATTTTTGTGAGGAACTAGAATGTAGACAGGAAAAGTAATGCACGTWTTACTGTGAAAAAAAGAATCATAAACTGCTCTAGAAGGTGTCAGAATATTATGAAGAGATAACTAATCACTCTATATGCCAATGCATATATATCCTAGATGAGAGTTATAGTCAGTTCTGGTCCATTTGAAGCCTCCTTAATTAAGGAGGTTTTCAAAACAGTATCAAAATAACACGACAGCCAGCACAATTTTTTCTAGCTTCAAGTGAGTATTTATACATTTTATAGATATGCATATTCCTATGAAAGGAGCATGCTACTGCCTACCTTCTCACATAAGATACACATTTAGAGTTAATTAGTTGTATTTTCAAAGCCATATTAGAACCATTGACCGTGTTTGTGTTCTGGGCAGCAGCTATGGCTGACATTTAAGACTGATAATCTCTGGGTTTGAGCACTAAAATAATATAGTCTCCAGGCCCCATAGCTGATGAGGGGATATGTTAAAATGTATGGCTTTGTGCCTTTTTTTTCAAAATGTGTGAAGGTTTTTCAGAATTTTGAAATAGATTACTCATTGCTATAGCTGCAGAAATGTAAAACACAGTTCAGCGAAGAAAAGGTGTTTTCTGTGGTGCTTTTCTGAGTACTGCAAATGATTTCTCTTTTGTCCGAAGGTTGCTGCTAGAGTTTTTACTAAGCTGCCAACCTCTGTTTCTGCTTTACTTTGTAACAAGTACTGTGAGAGGGGCTGTGGGTCACCTTTATTGCTCTTTCTCTTCTGTGGCTATTATTTATTATTATTTTAAAGCAATATTGTTTCATTGCTAGGAACATATCTATGTCTATATTAAAGAATTTCATTCTTTTTTTAGGCACAAACTGAAACATAGRAAATTCAATCTGAATATGAGGAAAAACTTCTTTACTATGAGGGTGACAGAGCGCTGAAACAGGTTGCCCAGAGAGGTTGTGGAGTCTCCTTCTCTGGAAATATTCAAAAGCTGTCTGGACAGAGTCCTAGGCAACGTGCTCTAGGTGACCCTGCTTGAGCAGGGGGGTTGGACTAGAAGATCTGCAGAAGTTCCTTCCAACCTCAACTATTCTGTGRTTCTATGTTTGGGAAAATTATACACCTCTGAATATAAAACATCTCTCATAACTGTCAGAAATGAATGAGTGATCACATTACTATTTCAATAGTCCTTCCAACCAAAGGCAAGTTTTATGTCACTTGCTGCATTGGTATGTGCCTATTCTGCACATCAGTTCTACTGACTTGCTTCATTTCTGAGGAATTCAATTACCTCTTGGAATTTTGGGCTTCTGTAGAGTTAAAAATCTGTTTAGGAAGCAACACTAATAGAGTTACAAGATCAGCAAAGRTGGAGACTGGACCATGTAAAGGCTTTAAGCCCTGAAACAAAAAACAAGACTGAAGCTACGTGGAAGTATCAAGAATTCTTGTGTTTTAGAATAACGTTCAAAGGTGTGGGAAGGTTTGAAGAGATCATAATTCTTCACATTTGTTTGGTCTTATACTCTGAGTAAATTGCAAATCTCCTGTGGCATTTCAGAGGCCTGCAGGCATGCAGGTGTATGTATGTCTACACTGGTCACAGCTAATAATAGCTAATGTGGACRAAATATAGTTCCTGTTTAAACTTCCCACTCAATATGCTGGTGTTGGTTGGTCATTAAATTACTGAAGAAGGTTTATTAGTTCAGTTCAAAACTGACCATTTATTTATTTATTTTCTAAATCCTTTTTATTATTATTATGAAATATTTAATTTTTCAGGAGATGTTGTATAAGACTAATACCAGATGTATAGACCTGTTTTTCACCAATACTTCTTTTTTTGTGTGTGTGTTTATGAATTTCTGCATGATGTCCGTCCAAAATGCAACTTTCTTCTTCTGCGAAGATTATCTTCTAGCTAGTGAAAGAATATGAGTTCTGACTCCTTTTTCAATCAATACCTGGCTTATAGGCTGAAACTGCAAACAAGGCTTCCAATTACTGCCAATTGTGATGGTGGCTTTTATTGTATTAAGACCACTAACGAATTTATGAGCTTGTCTGCTGGGAGTGTAGTTCTGAAAGCAAGCAATAAAAAGTGACTCAAGCCAAAGTAAAAYGCAAGAAAGTGATGAAGATCAGGCTCAGCATAGTGATAATTGGGCCAGCTTCTATGACTTGTCTTATGTAAGTTGTCAGGCTGGGTGCTCTAATGGTATATTTTATGAATCGCTGAATAAAATGTCTCCATAAATAAGCACCTTGCTGCAGGGAATTGTTTGTACCAATGTAATAAACTGAAAATGTATCCTCTTGAGAATATAGGTAAAAATCAGGCCTCATTGTATATATAGTCCTTCCCAAAATGATTTTTCCTGAGTAAAGGACTAGCTCAGTGTGCGTGAACACAGAATTTGCCTCAGAGATCAGTTTCAGACAGACCAAACAGTTTTCTTATCCCCTAAAACCTTATATATTTATCTTATACTTTTCCCACCTCACATCAGGATGAAACCAAGACTATTCAAAGTGATTCAGGGGAAAGAAAAAGAAATTCTACAGTTTATTAAATGGCTTGTTGATCAGAAGATTTATGTGAGAGATCAAAGATTAAGTTTCCATTGTGTCTGATTTGAAATAGCAGTTAACTCTGGGGTTCAAACAGCCCAGATGAGTATTTCAGTATTGCTAGTTCAAATGTCCATTATCTCATTATTCCTTACTTTTAGCAGAAATTTAATTCTCAAGCAGAGAAGCCTTCTTAATTACAGCTTTTCTGCAATCTCTATATTCTCACAGAAATCTTTGTTTCGATCAACCAACAAAAATACATTTTAGGGACAATTCCCTACCCTTTTGTCTTGCGGTATACATTTACAATATGTATTTTTCCTTTTCATTTGTCTTTTGCATCTCCTCCCTTGTACTTTCCAGGTTTCTCTTTTCATGATCCGAAAATGCTGCTGAATACAGATGAGCCAATAGTTAGTCCAATTCCAGACGGTCTTTTGTTCAGGTAATTACTCGGAACCACGGCAGCTCTTAAGAGCCACGACTTCCCTGACTGAGAGATTGACTGATTGAAAGATTAGGTGAGGCAGACATTTATAGCCAGCCTAGTTTGAAAAAAGGAAAAAGGTAGACTTATTTGAAATAGTTTTCTCCTCTCCTGTGCACCCCCTGCCCGCTTCCCTTCCCCCTTACCCCCCATCCAGGACAAATCCTGGGCRTTTTCCAAAGTTATGTCTGTGAGTYRGAGCCAAACGAACTTCATTTGTTTGGGTGGAAGCAAAGACACCCCTCCGGTCACTGGCACTGGAGCCATGCTGGTATCAGTCCCGCAACTCATATCATGCTCTGCAGGAGGTCTAACTTTTGAAAGAAGAAATTCTACCAAGCTTCTCAGAATAATTAATGTGGTTCTTCTTACAATAAAGCCGATGGTTTAGATTTATACCTGATTTATTTGCCTTGATGTCTCCTTTGCTAAAGACATGTTCTAGTATATACCAGATGATGTAATGCATTCATAACCAATGAAAYTGGCTTTGAAACCTTTATCCCGGACTTATCACCATGGTCACCACAGATTCTCAGTGAGCAGTAGGAACATTTTGTAAAACAAACAATATAGCCTCATTTCTGTATGACAGCAAATAAACTCATTGTAATCCTGCTAAAACATATTTAATGACTCATGTAACAATGTTACCAGCCTATGTCTAAGAGACATRTTCATGAGAAATACATAAAATCATATGGAAAAAAAATTTCCAGGACTGCCCAAAAAATCAGAGTAAGTGAATTCACAATATTTCCAGCAGTGTTTTTTAAAGAAAAACTTAATGAAGGAGAAACAATGTTTCATTTTCACGTCTATTTTAGAGATTAGAACCTACAAAATGATTGACATCTTTATGTAATATGAAATGGTTATTATTAATTGTATTTGCTGTAGATTGAAATATTATATTCTTTCCTGAATTATAGTCAGTATTAGAGTTGCACAGCTCCAGGATCAAAAAGAGCAGACATCTCTTTGCTACCATTGGTTTTGACAAGTGGCAGAGCTCATTTCTAAGACTCACCCTCTGTTCGGCTGTGCTAACTTACATTTGGGAGATGGAATCAAAACTTCCCCCTTTTCTCACCCTTGGGCCTTATGTTTGTGAGCAGAAGAGAGAGGATAGAAAGGAAGGCGATGGCTGCTTAGGTGCAGCTGCTTTCTTTCATTGCTTCTGCTGTGCCCTTGAAGGGAGCAGCCTGCACAACGAAGCACGGGTATGCGAAGAGGGCTGTGCTGCCAGCCAGGAACAAGGCTGCGCTTGCTAAATTCCCTGCTGCTCACAATTCACAGCTAGGGAGTAACACGTTATGCCCTTTGTCGCCATTTCTGTTCACTGGGTAGGAGAAACCCTTTGTACTGGCAATCCTGAGACATTTTGGCTTAAGAAATCACAAAGAGAGAGGGAAAAAAAACCCTATATATATATATATATGTGTATATATATATATATATATATACACATATATGTATATTTTTTTCTCAGGATATGGCTTTTGATTGCTAACCGTGTTATATGATTACTCGCTATGCTCTGACATAAATAAGACCAATTTAAAGATTTTTAAAACTGAGGCATTATAATTTAATCTCAGATTCTCAAACTCCTACCTGGGAAGCACATTCCCTTTAAATACGCAAGCTGTTCAGTGATGACCTTAACATGCAAACAACAGGCAAATATTCARAATTAAATATTGAAGAGATGGAAAGATACAGAACAGGGAAGATGTAAAAGTTCTAAGATTAATATATTTAGGTGATTCTATTATCTGTCTCAAGTGTTACCCTACATGATATAAAATTTCTATTAAAAACATCAAAACACTCTCTCGACTGTGTCTAAGCAAGTGGACACTTCGAAATCTTTGTTTTATATCATTCTAAGAAAAATAGTATGTKTCTCATACACTCATCTTCTCACACACTTCACCTTCTAGTCTTAGCTGAAAACAGAGACATTTGAGCTTTACCTACACTAACAAGGAGGAAATCAGCCTTTCTTGAATCCTTCATTTCCCACAGAATTAAATGTCTTTTGCTCTTGAGAAAAATGTTTCAACTTGAAGGCTGGATAATCTCTTCACTTTTCACTCTTTAACTATGTAAAAAAATTCATGCAATACTAATCCTTCCTACAACTTTGTCCTCTAAGCCCTATGCAAAGTACATCTATTCTCTGCGAGTAACTCACCTGAGGCAAAAGTGGAGTAAAAAGCAGTTCTGTTGAGATTTGTATCTAGGAAACATATCTAAAATTACATTTTCAAAATGAATACAGATTTTGCAAAGAATCCATTGTCTAACTAGGCTGCAATTTGATAATTTATATCTTAAAATAAAATAAGATTCTTTACCTCTGTGTATACTTTGAAAATATTTTCATCAAATATTGTCTAGAAGTAATAGAGCAAATATGAAGCACTATTCTGGCATCCTTATTTTTTATAGTATAATCTTACTCTATGAACAAACCTGATGAAGAGTTAAACATGAAGCACCTTTGCTTCCAAAGAGTGGAGAAGTTAATGTACAAGAATGAATGATGTGAGTATGTATTATCCCAATCAAATGGCCTTTGTTTCTTCTGAGGGCACCGTGTTTCATGTTCATTTCAGCTAAACAGAGGCATTTAATTTTGGCACCTAAGTTAAATAGTCTGCTATAATCAGAGTGGAGAGACTGACAAGTGCACATGTCTGTCCATTGCTAGTGAGAGTACTTAGGACAGCTRGACTCCTAAATTAGGTCTTTCAGTGAGTACTTAAAGGTAGGTGAGCCAAAGCTCAGTTTTTATGCAGAAAAAAAGATCAGAATTGTTTAAAGGAGCTCTGAAAGCCCAGATTTGAGTAGCTTTGCTCTGAGAAATTGTTCTAAATCTTATATTTGAGAGCTAACATTTGGACTTCATCCACATATGGACATATATACATATGGATGGATTCTGGTCCACCACTGCTGCTGTGGGATGGGCTCAGSAAAAGTGCTGAACATTGAAGGACCATCCTAGATTTTGGGGCAGAATACAGAATTTGGACTTGAAATTGGTACCTGGCACCACTAGCTCTATTGTGGGTAAATAAGAACCACAGATTCAAACATTCCTGCAATGTGGAGGCCACAAGTTGGCTTGCCAAAACTGCTGAAGCTAGGAACAGCAGAATTTTKGTAGATTTGATGTAAGATCTTGATCATTTAATAAAAATCTCTATTTTTGAATATATGAAGGTTTCCTAAGCTCTACTTTGCCAGCAGAATGTTGCAGAGGATCTCTCTCTTTCTCTAAAACCAGTACTTTTTCCTTAATCTAAATAAAGACTCCAAAGCTACTCTGAATAAGTGAGTTCAAGGGAAAAGATGAAAATTAGTTTCAGACCAAAAGCATTGCTTGGGTTTTATAAAGAAGGATCAGAAGATCCCATTTTCTAACRACATCATCTGTCAGCCCTGTATATGTAGAAGACTAGACAAAAATAAGCAAGTAGTCCTATTGGACTGGAATATCATTATGGTTATTATATGGCGGTTCTAGTGTGGTCTTGGAAGAGTAAGAGAATATTTATCAGGCTCAAATTGCTAATGGAAAAAATAAARCAGAGATGTGTTGATGGGTAGGATGTTTTATTCACATGATGTGTCATTTGCAGGAGAGAAGCAGRATTCATTTCCTTATAGTACTATTTAAAGCTGAAATGCTGTTTTTCCAATTAGGTGTGTGTATCTGCATTTGCAGTGTGYCATTGGCAAGGTAAATGAGATCAGCAGCAAGCGTTACTGAAAGCTGCAGCTGGCTGACAGTTGCAATTTTACAAAATGCTGTTTTTTTTCTCTTTCTCAGAGTCTGCAGATATGAGTTTCAGCAACACTTGCCTCCAGCCTCTTTCAACTTTCTTTTTAATTAAAAAGCTTAATTGGGAGTAATAAAAACTTCCAATTAAGCTTTTTAAATAAAACCCAAAAGCTTAAAGTGGCTGCAGTGGCAGATAACTGCTACTGCAACCCGTAACTAGCAGTTATATTTGAGCAAGGCTTTTGCTATATTATAATAAATAYTGTGATTTAAGACTGTAACTCTACATCTTTCAAAAGGCCTGTACTTTTAAGTCGTTCTTGTYTGTGAGATATTGGTATCCTTGTGAATTTTGGTTAGCACAGCACAGGGACTCAAGTCTGTGTAGGTAGCTATGAATATATGCCCCTCAGCATCATGCCATGTGTTATATCTGTAAGCAGAAATAACAGGAGTAACAAGTTTTGATCAGCCAGCTTGCYTTTGAATTCATGTGATCTTATGGATAACTAAAAAGAGAAACCACCAAACTCCGAAGGATTTTTTTCAGCCACACTCCTTAACTTTGTCCATTGTGTTGAAATATTTAGGACAGCTTGGTGGCTTAATGTCGTGTAACAATTACATTCTATTTATATGTGTGTATGAATTCTTCCTCTGAAAGGCCAATGACCAAACACGTGAATTACATTTTGTGCATCATAGAATCGGTAAGGTTGGAAGGGACCTCCGGAGATCATCTAGTCCAACCTCCCTGCTCAGCAGGGTCACCTAGCGCACATTAGACAGGGTTGCATCCAGGCGGGCCTTGAAGATCTCCAGAGAAGGAGACTCCACAGCCTCCCTGGGCAACCTGGTCCAGTGCTCCGTCACTCTCACAGGGAAGAAATTCCCCCTCATGGTCAGGTGGCACTTCCTGTGCTTCAATTTCTGCCCATTGCCTCTTGTCCTGTCACATGRGGCAACTGAAAAGAGTTTGTGCCCGTCCCCTTGACACCCTCCCTTCAGATACTTGTACACATTGATAAGATCCCCCCTCAGTCTTCTCTTCCCCAGGCCAAACAGGCCCAGCTCTCACAGCCGTTCCTCATAGGACAGGTGCTCCAGCCCTCTGATCATCTTTGTAGCCCTACGCTGGACCCTCTCCAGTAGCTCCATGTCTCTCTTGGACTGGGGAGCCCAGGACTGGATGCACTACTCGAGATGAGGCCTCACAAGGGCTGAGTAGAGGGGCAGGATCACCTCCCTCGAGCTGCTGGCAACAGTCTTCCTAATGCAGTATGCCTTCAGACTTTAGGGATCTTCCACAGATATAATCAAGGAAAAGTATAAAGGGYTTGGAAAGTACATAATATTATTAATGCTCATTAGAGAAATCACKGAAAATTTTGTAATTGTGCTTTCGATGAAGAACTTCATGGAGTGTAGCACTTGTTTCAAGTGATACGTCAGCTGCTTGAATGGGGCATGAACATGGTCAAAGCAGAATCATTTTTAAATTTGCAGATTTAAATTATTTGTGGATTTCTTTTCCCCAGTTCTACCAGCATTCACTTCTGTATAGCAGGAGATACCTACACAGCTAGAGAAGTTATTAAATCACAATAAACTAGAAAGAAAATAAAGAAGCAGCTGGTAAGGTTGAAGTCATTAAAAAGGGAGAAGCCTTATAGACTGCTTATTGGAACTTACTGATGCTGCACAGCAATTCTGAGAGAAATAAAGACCGGAAAATCACTTTCAAAGTGAATGGCGCTCCTGGCCAAGCTACGCTTCATTCCCAATTCCAAGGGCATGTGCAGACAGTCAGCAATAGGATCTCAGGAGGAAAAGAAGTTTCACTATTATCCTTATTTATAAATTCTAAGTAATTTTGTTTCTTCTGCCATAACCTATGAACAGGGAGCTGGTCTGGTAAAAATTCAGGTTCTCAGTTCAGCTTAAAGTCGAGAAAGGAGGAAGAAATTTATTTTTATGTGACAATTTAACTATCTATCTATTTCCAGGGAATGTCCTATGATGGTTCATGCAATATTTAAAGTATCTCTGGMATAGAGATGTCATCCTGCACAGACAGGAAAGATAGACCAGGCAGTTTAACAGCAGTTTTAATTTCTGTTTAATTGTATTATTGTGTGAAAATATTAGATTGAATCGACTTTACCTGTTAGTAGCATCATTCACAGATGTGATTCCAGATAATCTCCATGGCTTTGTGCTTGATTATTTATTCCACCTTTTAATTCAGTTCAAACTTGGAATGTTTAATTATGCTGACTATACCTGAAATTCCCAGGACTGCTTCACCTGCTACTTGATGGGGATTTTCTTTCTTTTCTTTTTCTTTT
>NW_028186535.1:2560607-2574282 GCF_003343005.1 Rhea americana
ATTCCTAGCTTTTCTTTTCTTGAAAGCCTACTTGTGTTGGCTTCAGACACCGCTGACATTAGTTTCACAGGCTTTTCTCATCAGTTTGATGGACCCAGGTGGCCTTGTGTTTTACTGCTGTTGTTGCTTTCATTTCCTTGGCCATCTGTTTCTGACAAGAATGAATTACAGTCCTAGTTTCTGAGAAGTATGTTGATAGTTGTAGCTCAAATGATTAGAACAAAAAAAAACCCCAGATGTCTTGATATGTAAAATATTCATATAGAAAAATGTATTTTAACAGTCACAGGACTTTTAAGAAAATGAAAATGCTACTCTTGTGCCTAGCTAGTATTTAATTTATTAACAYTGATGAACTTAAATGCTTGACTGATAGGTAGAGAATGGCTTTATTACAATACAAAACACATTTTTTTTAGAAAAATTAAAAWTTTTCTCAATTATACCTATTTTCTTGCACTTCTTACTCCAAAATTTTGAAAACAAGAATATTTTGGTGAAAAACTCCAAAATCTCTTGGTTGTCATTAGAAAGAGCATTTTTTCCACCAAAGTCTRCTTCACTGGAAAATTTTAATCTATCCCAGTGGTCTAATAAAGTAATAATGTGCTAGTGTGAACTTAGTAATGTGTGTCTGACAGATGTAATGCCCTGTGTGACCAAGCTGCATTTCTGTCCCACGAATTTACTTTTGTCACAAGTTAAGGAGACACTGTATATTGAACTTGGTGAGAATTACCTCGCTTCCTAGGGTTTCTCTGAGTCTTGGTTTTATTTGCTGAATCTAGRCTCTGATTACCAGGCAAGAAAATTGGCATAAGGAGTTACAGGAAGGTAGGAAAGATTACTTTTAAAATAGCTTTCTTGTTTTTTTTCCCAAGCTTCCTTTAAAAGCATTTTTCTAGAATAAATCACAATATCTAACAACTCAGTGAGACTTTTTAAGTGGAGCTTTAAGAGTGTACCAAGGTCTTATTGAATCGTGTTATCTACAATTTCAAATCCTCTTGAAGTWAGATACAAGGAATAATAGCTATATATTCAGTTTGAAGAGTCTGAAGATTTTACTGACTTCGGATTAAGAGAAAGATTTCCAACCATCAGTGTTTAAACTTCACCTCTCTGTCAGTCATTCTTGACAAGGCCAGAATAAGGCACTAATGGCAGTGACTTTAGAGAGGGTGGTTTTTCATTAGTTTAAGCAGAATGTCAATTAAAAAGGAATTGAGATAAAGAAACAGCAACTAGATTAAGTTTATACTTCTTCATGGATGATAAGAAAAATCCATTTACAGGTTCCATTTCACTCTGAATGTACTTCCTAAGGTAAAGGCTGCTTATATTACAGCTTTAAAAGTCTACTGACAATTTCTGAAAAGATTTAATAACTATTGTGTCAGAAATGTGGAAGATTTTTTTAAGCACTGGAAATAATTATCTCTTGCCTAGAATGAATGTACTAAAATTAATTTAAATTTAATTTCATACATTTTATTAGGGAATATTATCTTCTGCTGTCATTTCCGTTCCTCCTGTCTGACTATTATTTGCATTCTTTAGGAACTGACAAAGACCATTTAAAATATGAAGAGAGATTTATCTTTCTGGGATCTCTGGATGGAGAGAGGACAGGCCGGGGCTGATTGCCGTTCTTCAAATCTTGGAGACAACACTAGCAGATCTGTAATGCCTTTGCCTTGATCCACTTCTGCCCTCTTTCAAAAGGCAACTGTTAGTTGTTCTGCCTTTCGATTACAGTCTGAATGGAGTGCAGTTTCAGAGAACACGGTATGTAAAAAATTGCACCTACTGTTGAAGTTGAGTAAATCATTCATTCAAAGTATTATCTGAGGGATTCAGTCTTCCTTATTATTCCTATGACTAAATTCTGAACAGATGAGTCTTATTTTTTGGATAGAGAAATAGCTTTCAGTTTTGGTCCTTCTGCTAAGAAATCATAAAATATTAGCTAAAGAACCCAAACCTTCTACCACTAACAAAGTTACTGACAATTTCTCTGTAAGGTGACCAAGGAACAGGCAGCAAAATACCCAGCTAGCCTAGAGGGGAGAAAACTACCATTCAGAGACATTCAAAACCATGAAAGATACTGATAAACTCTCTGATTCTCCTACGCTATTTATACTGGCTAACAGAATGAGGCACATTATGCTACTTTTTAATAGCTTTCTCACCTTTCTAGAATGAATTACATGGTTGCAGAGCAGTGATAGTAAACTAGGATTCATAGCTATCATTATTAGCTTAGCAACATCCTTAACACAGCATAGCTATTTGTATTCAGTACCCATGAATCAGCTGTAATATATTTTGATAAATAATCTGTCCAGAGGGACATAAGCATTGCATCTGAAGAAGAGCACAGACTGATCCTGTGAAATCTGCTTTGCTGCACTCTGTGAAGTTAAGTCTTGTTATATCTATCTGAATCAGGGAGGTGGCTATTACCAGCTGATTCCTCCCAATAAAGAAATTATTGAGAAGCTTTTTCAGAAGTACCTAAATCCATCGTTACTCACGGCTTAAGGCTGACATTTTCAGCAGCAGTGTGTGACTTTATTCTCTCTATTGGCTACTGATACATCATTGCATTAAAATTTTACCTAAAGCAAAAGGAACACATTTGGCCTTGATGGAGGGTGTTCCTTTGAATGTTGTATTCCAAGATCTCTTGACAGCTTTGAAGTGTTCAGATGAATCACTTTTCTTTCACCAGGTTATGCAATTCTGCTTCCATTGATAAAGCTGAGACATTAAAAGAAGCACGTGAAGATGTGAAGACATGTGGCAACATCCAGCTGAATCTGCAAGAGAAGAGCCTGAAATGGGTTACAAAAAGCAGGTCAGAAGTGGCTCTGAGAGATCGTCAATGTAGTGTGCATGCTGAGGCTCAGTTAACGCTATCTGAATCTTTTTGAGAAATATTTATCTAACCTACTCTTAAAAAGTCTCCTTCAACAGTGAGGAAGGACATGATATAACTCTGTTCAGCTACCTCTGAAAGCCAGAAAAGGTGAAGGCCAGAAATTTTGGCTGCGTCAGTGCTGATCAGATGCAGATGCTTTTAGCTTTGATCTGCTATTGGGTGGACTTTAGCTTTGTATACAAGGGAACCACATTTGGGGTSCGTAAGAAATCCGACCTTCCAGGTACTGAAAATTTCTGTATTGCAATGGCAGAGCAATTGTGCTTCATCAGTGCAAAGATCTGGGGATACTCCGAAGATCTTGTATGACAACACAAAGTAAATGAGATTAACATCCCAGTAAGAAGCAAGAACTGTTTTGACTGTAGCTAATGAAATAGTTAAGGTGGTGGGAACTCGTGGGTAGTTCTCCTGACTCTCTCTTCATGGCTCGGCATCTATGCTGACTCCACTGGAGGCCGTCAGTCTCCACAAGTGGCTTTGGTTCCTCTGCTCTTCTGTAGTTTATGCAATACTGAGATTATATTTCCTTTAGGATGTTAGGACAGCAGGGGAAAGTGATGCAGAGGATCTTGAGTTTCAGGTGACCCATTGAACTTTAAGGCTGGAAGCAGTGCAGTCCAGTAGACTGGTCATGTAAGCACAAGCAATCCATCCCAGAGCCAGGGGCAGTAGGTGTATCCTTTCAGTAGGACTAATGTAATCTGAGCAAGTTCTAGGAAGGCATTTTTGTGACTGTGGTGTATCTGGATCCTAGTATGTCCTGCAATGCTGCTATGTGGCAGCATTGGATATTGTAGCTTAGGATGGCACCTACTTAGGGGTCTGAAAGACCTTTCAGCTCAGCAAATGGACCTGCAGTGCTCTAAGCAGCTGTTGCTGGAGAGTGAAAATCTTCCTTGCTCCTGCTGGTAAATCCAATCCACTTTTAATCCCTGTACCATGCATCTTTATTCACTGTATAAACTTTTCTACTGTTTTGTGCTAAGGGCATCTTCCTTGTCTAAATGATACATGCCAACAGTTTATTAAGAAATAAAATCCCATTTTTAACATAACCTTTTTCAACGAAACTTTGTTTCAGAAGCCTCTCTATTCAACCTACCAATGAAGAAAGACATGACTAAGAAAGCTTACAGACTGCCACAAGTTAGCCTGACCCTAGCCTGTCAAATACCAACTCTACAAAATAGCTTTTATATTTAAGGTGCATTTATGTTTATTGCTCTAGTAGTACAAATGATGATGATGTGATTTAATGGGCTATTAGTGCAATAATGCTCCATGCCTCAGAAGTGAGACAAATTTCTATTCTTTATTTGGATAGCATCAATCTGAATCWGCATCTGAATGCAATGGGATGTCTTCTCCCAATATCTGGCTATTTACCTCTGTCTGATGATGAATTTAGGGATTTCAAATATATTTTTCTGAATTTAACAGCTTGAAATTTTTACTTCTTTTTGCTAGCACCTTATATATYAGTCCCACTGGTTGATACAAGCATCTCATACAGTTGGAGATGACATTTGGTAGTTTGTGTCAAACACRAATGTGTGGATTCAGCATTTCATAAATGAACAGTCATTATATAAAAACGGTAGTTAGTGTTTGTTATGAATCTTAAAAGTAATGGTGTTAATTATTTTGAAACAAAATAARTGTTTATATATTGATTTTGTTATTTTATTATTTTCCAGAAGTTATAAGTTGACCTCATTGGCTATGACAGTGTGAATTTAATGAATTCACTCATTATATACCAATGGAAATTCTACATATTGCTTCTAGTATCTCTTTAATGAGCCATGTAATACAGACATAACTGTGTATGTCTTCCACAAACGTGCCATTAATTGGGAAAAGGGTCAAAATAAGAAAAATAAATCTCTATACAATTGTAGTAAAGGAGTGGAGTTTAAGATGTGGGAGCATCTGATTGAATACAGATGTGGTACTATCCCAGTGAAACAGATACAGACTTTGCTTGCAGTAGAAATGATTTCTTTAAAATGTGAGGTTCCTTTCCAGGAGAAAACAGAACACGCAGGGATGAGTTTGTCTGCTTCTGTTTTACTGGGTACAGCTATTTTGTGTTTGGATTTATTATGTTCGAGAGTCAGATGTGCAGACAAATACGTTAATTGCCCTACATCTTTTGTGTGTCTTCTCTTTTGAGGTTAGGTGCCATCTCAGGAGTACCATGAGGGGAGGGTTCTGGGCACATGTTCTGGGGTCTAGGGGAGAGGGCTGCAGAAATACACTGCTTCYCTCCAGGACGAGGGCCAGCTATGCAATTTGACTGGGAAGTGCAGCTGAGACRACCAGAACTGGGAAGAATGACCAGTCAAAATTCAGATATTACTCAAGRGTATCCAGAGAATGGGATGAATCCGCTTTGTAATAGTACATTTGAATTAGCACCATCAAATGTAGGTCTCTGTCTTGCAGAGACCCCCTTTCTGCAGGTTCAGGTGTGGGAATAATGAGTTAATTTCCTGTGGGATGGTTCAGTGAAAGATCAGTTGTTTCATTCTGCCTAGGTGATACGTTCCACTGCCAAGATGTGGTCTTTAGTGATATGCACTATTCCRCCAGGGAACAGAATGAAGCTATCTAAATATTTACTACAAAACATTAATCACAGCTTTAGGGGCACTGTCAATGCCACTTTTACCTACAAAAGCTAAAGGTTTATATATAAAGAATAGCTTAGCTTTAGCTTTCTTAGCTAAAGAATTATATATAGTGTTCATGGACAGCTAGCTAAACTCAGTCTCTTGGAAATTCATGATCAGATTCCCATTTGCCAGCAGAAGACAAGTTAGCTTTTCCTGGAGCCAACCTACGGAAAACCGCACAAGAGACAGCATATGCACTCAATCTGTCATGGAGAACTGATTCGCAAGACTAAAGTGAAAAGCCTGATTTTCARTCTAAATACTGAGAGTCAATTATTTAAATAATATCCTAATTTACTTAATAATAAGTAAGGCTTTCTGTAAAATTGGCCAGCTTTTGTACATTTTAGAACTAGACAGAGACTGACAGGAGCTTCAAAATGTTTCTGTGCCCTACTGGTTCGCAAAGAGTGTCATTAGTAAGTAGAGTATTGGAGTAAGGAAACACGATCACTCACAACAGCCAAGCAGGTATGTTTAATTTCAAGCCTGCTATGGTTGACATAGTTCCTTTAATTTTTCTAAAATCATCTTGTACATCTTAATTATCCTCTGCGGTCTAACAGGATGGATCTGATAAGGGCAAACACAAACTGTTAATTTTCAACTGTGGAATGTTAAAATAACTGGTGATGAATGGGATAAAAAAATAAAGATAGTCATCTTCAGTGTCAAAATACAGTATTTTTTTTTGTGATGAACATTCAGTTTATATACTGTACCCTCTAGCAACCTTTGTATTTTYAAACCGATAGGAAAATGACCTTTACAGGAATGTAAGGTATATGAAAGTGCCCAGGATACCTGACCTCAGTATCAGCAGTGTGCTATCAGCTTTTTCAAGGTATGRTTAAGATGAGATATCTATCTATAAAATTATGAAATTTCATATATTTAGAGATAAACACACAATATGGTACACTGGAGAAACATTGCAGCTGATTAACCTAAGGGATGTTTCAGTTTGTAGACTGAAAAATGTACTTGTCTTTCAAATACTATGCTTCTGAGAGGCAGCACAAGCAAAGGTTATATGGTTAGAAGATCCATTTTTTTTCCAGATGCTTGTAGCAAAAAGACAAACCCAAACTAAATCATGCCCGTTTGGATTACCTCCTTTGTTCTGGCAATCAGACAAGCTTGCAGCTGGGACAAATCTGCTCACTTAAATTCAAAGAGCTCTAGTCATATCAGTTAATCTTTGCTAATTTATATCAAGTTAAGACCTAACTGATAAAAAGAAAGTTTCATCATAATAATACTTTAAACTWTTTAGGTATGTCCTATTTTATTGCTAACATGCTGACTACATGGTTCTGGTCAAATATACTGTGAATCTTTCAATTATCCGATCTGCTRACCTAATGGGGAACATGACCTGATCATCCTGTATAACTATCATATAAATGACACAAATGAAATCAACCACAATCATAAAACCAAACGTATCATAGAGATTAGAGATGTGGAAGACTTAAGAAAAAGTTCTATAAACAACTTTTTACTCTATAATAATAATGTGATTTATTATTATGCATTCTTTTAGGGCTTTGGTGTAGTGTGTACTTTATAAGGAAGTAAAAAATAGACATTTATGAATTCTCTGATGCCAGTCATCAGGTGGAGCAGGTGGAAGGTTAGAAAAAAGGATGCTGGAAGGAAGTGATAAATTCCGGGGAAACAGTGCAGAAAAAAATGAAAAATAAAACTGAAGAACATGGGAGATGAAAGGAGAAAAAAGTAGTGTCAGTGGTTGTTAGGTGGAGGAAAATGAAACTGGTCATGACAGCAAGATGACAGAAGCTAGTGACCTATGAGTTAGTGATAAAAGAAATTCTGTGATATTTCCAGAATCGGGAAATGGAAAATGTGCACAATTTAAATGACAGGTTGTGGGATGTCTGGTTCTCCCTGATTTAGAAGAGCTGTCTTATAGTACAATCAATATTTTGTCAAATATTCCCTCCACAGGAGTGCTTGGACAGTTGAGGGTAATACCTGGTAAGAATTTCAACATTAGGGAATGATTTTTTTGAAGTTAAAAGAGCAACTTAATTTGGCTGATCTTGTTTCTGATAGTGGTAGTGGAACCATAAATACACTAGTATTGAAGGGAGACAAGGATCAGAACTGCCTGTGAGAGGATTACTTGTGCTACTTATTTGGTAACCCAGGAGTGTTTCATCCAGGTGGGTAAAACAATTTTTTTTTTTAACAGAGAAAATAGAAGTTACTTGATGGTAAAAGACAATTTTGTATCATCACTGATATGTTATCCACCTTTCCTTGAGGATTTAACTATAACTTTCCCGTGAGAATTTGAGAACATGTGGGATGCAGTTCTCAGGACATATTCATATAACTCTTTAGGAATTTGTAAAATCTTTGTTCCAGAGGAAATTAGACTCATGCATCTGAATTGCTAATGGGTTGTTGGACCTACTTCTTCCATTCAGTAGAACTAGAAAGTATCCTGTCTTGACAGAGATCTTCTATAAGAAAATGCTTTGTCTTATTTTGGATTCCTTTTTATTTCAAAAAAGTTAAAATAAATTTCAAATAAGAATTTTATAGTGGGAAAATGAATTTGAGTCAAGTTTAGAAGTAGAGGTAGAGGGTAGAGGCATTTGCAGGAGTCTAGCTATAGGTATACAAAGATTCAGCTATATAATTCTTTCTTTTGGCATCATAGTAAGAAATACTGGTTGTAGTGGCAGGACAATCTTGCATTGATCAAGCAGTTACGTAGCTCTCTTTGGAATATTCTTGTGGTTAAGGTGTTTACCCAGATTTATCACTTTCTCTGAGCATCCTTTATGTGGCTTTTTTTCAGACCAGCACAGCAACATCTGCAGGTACTAGTGAGTCCAGTTTGTATCTATTTCATGATTTGCAGCTTAAGTAGACTCTGCAATATGAAATGAATATTTAATATGAAAAAAATATTAAATGTATTTGTTCAGAGTTTCAGCAAAAAGGTCATATTCTTATGAGTTTTTATCAGGGATTTGGATTAGGGGAGAAAACTATTACTTTGGGGCTTTGTTATTTGGATTTTCTGTGTAAACTGGTGTATTGCTATTTCTAAAAGAAAATGGTAGAAGAAACAGCTAGCTTGAGATAAACAAAGCAAAGCAAGCATATGTTTAGGATTCAGGTTTTCTCKTCTTTAAACTATGTGTATTTCCTTCAGGAGCCTGAAATCAGCATTGCTCACTCTCCTAAACTGGAGCCAAAACCCAGCAACCCCCAAATCTCTGAGAAACTTGGATTGACAACTCTTAAATAGCCATGGAATACACTACTTGTACCAGAAGGAATGTAAAGGGAGATAGTGGATATTTGTGCAGTTCAGTGCTGGAAACTTTGCTCAGTCAATATTGAAACACATTTGCATAAACTTTAGAACTTAGAAATACAACAAACAGCTAAAACACACACAAATTCCATGGAGTCTTCATTTTCCTATGCTCTCTGTACAATGTTAGATTGCTTAGCATTCGTGGTTTATTTTGGTGTGTTCAATGGTGCTATTAATCATACTTTCTCATTTTCTTTCACTGCTAGGATTTGACAAGGATTTTCTTTCACCTTGAAAAAATGGATATTCTGAAGGATTTCTGTGCAATACTCCTGTAGACACAGCACACCTTACTGAGTGGAGGCAGTTTGTTTTCTATACTGCACTTCTGTATGAAAGATGGTTTCAAAAACATGTGTTTGATCTCCCTCTTGGTAGTGAAAGATCATAAACAAATGTCTTTCAAATTATTTTCCTACTGAAAGCCTTTATGGTTTCATAGAAGAGAAAACTGGACTAACTCAATAAGCAATGGACCATAAGGCAATAAACTGATACATTGTTAATTTTTATTGCTAAAGTGTCTTTCTACTACTCTGATTCAAAATGCTATTCATATTTTTTATTATTACTGATTACTATGATTGCACTGGTAAACCCTTCTAATATTCTACTCAATACTTCTGTTGAAACATGTTGGGTGAAGCAAGCAGCAGGGCAGGAAGTATAGCAATATCTCCATCTAGAAGAACAAAGAAAGARATCATAAAATTACAAAGGGACCTTCAAGTTTTTGGCCAGAGCTAGCAAAGTACCTGGCTGATTGTTTGGGGAGCTAGCTCTCGAAAAGCCTTGGGAGAAGAACAGTCAATGCCTGTTGGAAGGAAGGGAGTAAAGGAGATGAAAGCAATCCTAAGAATTGTTTTTGGTAGGTGTGTAGAAGCCAACTAAGCAAATATATGTGATCTTGTAATCTCTTGTTTCCCTTAGTATTTTTACACATTGTGCTAGTGGACTGAGAGAAGCAGGAAGACTGGGGCCCTGAGAGCTTACAAAGGTGTGAACCCCCTTGAAAGCAGCAAGTTCTCCTTAGGCTGCAGAGGTGGATGCTCTGTTCAAGGTGTGAGGCTAATTTGCTCTCTGCTAGTTCAGTACAGTTCTGTGCTGTGTTTAACAACACATTCTAAGTGTCATGTTTGTTTTCTTTCACAATCTTAGTTTCTCAAGTTTATTGATTGACTAGCAGAATGAGGCCCCAGTCTTGACTAAGCTTTACCATGATACATCTGGCTAATACAAAAACCAGTTTGAAAGTTATCAAGGTACTGATTTTGCAGATTTTGAATTCACAATTACGTTTGTTAAATAGCTCTGAATACAAAGACACAATCTGTTCAACCAGATTGAGTTTTTGGTCCTTCAGGTCCATTATTCTACTTCTAACAGTTGCTTTGTCTAATGCTTCAGTGGAAGGAAGAGGACAGACATAATATAGCTGGCCAACAGTGTGAAGGTTACCATAAAAGCAAAATTCTATTTTTTAATCCTATGACATCAGCTACTGCCCAAAACAATGAAGATACATTCTGTCCCATCAGAACAAAATTTAATTTTTGTTCTTAGAATGATTACTTCCTTTTAAAGTTCAATACAAGACACTGTAATCCCTGCAGAAACAAATTTCACAGGCTATCAGCAAACTGTCTGGAGAAATGTTCTCTTTTTCTTCAAAATTACTTATTATAGTGTTCTTCTTCTCATGGTTAATGTGCATTTGAGATTAGTATAGGTATTCCAGGAACCTAACTCTGCTTTGAGTGTACTGATGTAAATCAGACATAACTCCAGTTTATCCCTAGGGTTAGCTAAGATCAATTTAGTCCCTTGTACTGGTCTCAGACATGGTCCTTGGTTTGCAGGCTTTGTTGTAAATTGAATCATCATCCTTAGTGAAATGACTGTATGGAGAAAAAAAGAGGTGCACTTATGATACAGTCATATGAGCATGTGTAAGATTATCTTCAAAGATGTTCATTGAAGTAGCCAATACTATAGTTTTGTAAGAATTACGGTATATTACTCCATAAACTTCCTGCCTGGCACACCACCCGTGACACATCTAAACAGAGATACGCACATGAATTTAACATCTGACAGCTACTCTGGTCATCGTAGCCTGAAAGTTAGATCTTCAAAAGCCTTGTCCAATCATTGCCTAATCCTTGAGCATCTAGGGGCCCTGCCTGCATTTCTGTCAGCACTGTTCCTAGYAGCATGAATCTTAACATTGTTGAGAATTTTGCATTTATACCTTGGCTGCTTTGCTTTGGGGTTCACTAACTAAGCATCYTCTTCCCTGGCTTGTCTGTGTGACTTGGCACACTAACAGTTTGCAATTTTAGTTCTGTTTTGAAAGATGGAGGAAATAATCCTTCCGTTCTCCCACTCCATAGCCTAACATTTTAAGAAACTGCACAGGGAATTCATTTCCCAGATAAAATCCTATCTAGTCTTATGAGACTTGGATCTTCCAATATTTGGGCTACTTTATTGTTAGCTCTGATCTGCCACATTTCTGAATTACAGTATTGATTGGGCAGCAACCTTTCCTTCCCTTATTTAATAGGCCCATGTGTTTAACAAGCTACTCAAGTGTCCTACTTGGGACTCGTGTCAAGCTGCCTTGGCTGTGAGTATTACAAAATTGAATCTGTGGTGTTCAAGGTTCTTTATGGTCCTRTCACAGAAAGAAAGTATTTAATGTGGTCACATGAATTCACATTAAATGGTTATTCTTTGATTTTTAAATGGATTACTCAGGTCATAAGATGCTAATGYGATAATCTCAAGAAAACATTCGCTCTTGCTTAGATATAAGCAATGGAAAGCAATTAAATTTAAGCTGTATTTTCTGTGGGACTCAATGATTCGTTAGATTTCCATTTGGTCCCTGCTTCACTGAGAGCTCAGTAGCRAATACATGATTGGTAATAGAGCACTGGCCATAACACCTCTTTTTCCAGATGTTGGTAGGTGAATGAATCATCTGCTGTTCACTGAATCTCAGCAATCTAAGATGCTGAGAGTTTTGCCAGATTCATAAAAGAAAATTTTCAAGGCTGGCTTGATTTTTGTCAGTGCAAATACTGAGATTCTAATGTTGACCAGGTATTTTCCTCTGTGTGTAGATTTATGAACACCAGTGCAGCCTGAAATGAACATATGTTCTAATATATGCTTCCCAACAATATATATATGTATAGTAAGATAGATTCAAAAACCACTAAAGCTACATGGTTTAAATGGGAAAATTGCAAAGATATTTCAATACTGTCTACAGTTTCATTTTTATTTGCTTAGTGTGCAGACACAGTGAAGTTTACTAGTACGATGTTGAACTCATTAACATATTGCTTAAAGGTATTAAGCTTAAAACATGTTTATCATAATTCATGACACTTCACTGAACTTGTGTTGTATCAAGATCCATTCTTCAGAAATTATTTAAACTTGCATTGAATCAGTATAATAGACACTTAAACCTGTCAGAGATGACAGATTTGTTTGCTGTTAAAATAGTTGTTCTTAAGGTGGCACACGTTTTCTTCGCTTTTCCAGTCAGCTTATCATTAGGAGAGTGCAAAGAAGAAGTATTTCATAATGTCAGCTTTAATGTTCTTTGTAGTGAGAATGGAGATATTTTTATTATCTTGTAATYATGAAGCTCTTAAAGTATAAAAAGTATTATAGAGCAAGCAAGAGATCTACCAATTCAACAACTATTGAAAAATAGCAGAAAAACAGTGACTCAGGTCGGTCAATATTTGTACTTACCAAATCTTTCTCCTTATTACTGATGTTCAGAGAATAGAGTCCACTTGTGAAAGATGGAGTCTGTCAGCTTAATTTGTGTAGTTGTAAGGACTGAAGGCTAATACATGCCAATTTTGATCTGATGACCTTAAAAAGAGATAGCTCAATATTCCATTACCATTTGCCTGGAATACCTAAATGCATTTAAAATTGTACTAACATTATTTTTAATGATAAATGGGAATGAAGTCAATGCAGTAACAAAGATAAACAATATTGGGACCTATTCTGCATCTGACAGGATGAGCTGAGTGATTCATGCTGTCTTCAGTAGTCAAATAACTAGGCCTACTGTTTGGCTTCCATACAGCGGGAGACAGTATGTAATTCAAAAGCTTTAGTTTCAGGACTTATTGAAATTCAATTTCAGAGGTGGTGAAAGCACCATAAAAATGCAGTAATAAATCTGCACATACATGCTAAGCCCAGCAATCTATGGATTTATGTGGCATTCAACATTTTCTCTCTCCCATAAAGAGTTAAATCTGTGTATTAAAATCTGTCCATGTCCATTTCCAAAGAAATAGACTAATCATTTACCAAGGGACAAGTCTCTCTATAAAATATTCTATTCCTGTGTTCTAAACCTCTCCGCAAGACTGAATCARTTTTGTCCTGATCCTCTTACTGTGGTGTGGTTTTACTGTTCCTTCCTGTGTTTCTTCGCTGTGCATTTCTCTGCGGAAAAAGGAGGAGGCTGGCAATGTGACCAGCACCGTGCCTCCGGTGTCGTGCCCCAGAGAAAGGAGACTCGTCCCTCTGTGATATCCTCGCGAGGCAYTCAGCAAATGAGGGAGCCACTCACCTTTCTCTTAGGATTTGATGAGACAGCACTTCAGCAGCMGAAACTTTGAAATAACAGCTTATGCTCAC
>NW_028186535.1:2574313-2618541 GCF_003343005.1 Rhea americana
AAAAAAAAAAAAAAAAAAAAAAAAAAAGACAAGAGAACATCTCCTTAGAAAAGGAAGCTGCAGTTTGTTTTTAGACAGCGTGTTATGTTCCCCTAGCAAACAAACGCATTAGATTTTCTCAAATCTTTGCAAGATCTAAACCTGCAGACACATTTGCATTTGAACATAAAACAGCTTATTAATTTCAGAGTAGTCCCAACACTCAGGCAACAGTAGAAGACMACATACAAACTAAACAAGAAAATGATAGTTGGTGTAAAAAGAGTTATAACCTGTCTCTAGATTTATAAACATAATGGCGTAATATATTCTGTCTCYAGCTAGTGAAATTAATCCTGTCAGCAGAAGCAATATAAATTTAGACCACATTTTCCAGATGATTTTGCTTACTTCTGATTCCCTTTCAGCATATAACGTACTATAGCTCTAAGAAAATTAAAGCTTACAAGAGTAGATGTTCATATGAGTCAGCAAAGCTGGAATAAAGTTGATATCACTTTGTATGCCCAAAGGAACTGACATTCACTGCTTAATGAAGAAAAAAGATCTGATCTTCAGGCCGATTGCAGCGCAATAGAGAAATGGGCCAACGAGTCTATTTGAAAACATTATCTTGTGCTTGCATAGCAATTTACGTAACTTGGATTGCAAGAAAGAACAGACGTGGACATAACCCATTAAAGGCACAAGCTGAGAATAACCCAACTGAATTCAAAATACTGCAGTTTCAGCTGGTATTAGTGGATCTACTTTAATCTTTGCTAGCTCTCTTAGGCAGAACTTTTCTCCTGTTGAACTTTGTCTTCATTTGAATAAGATACTGCCTGCAATTTTTGCAACAAATCCATAAAGGTGCTCTCAAAATGTTCCATTACATAGCAAACACACTCTGTGACTCCATACCATGCTATGTATTGCACTTTGCATTCTTTTGGTTTTATTTCACCTGAGAACTAGCAGATCCCAAAGTAGAAATTAAGGGACAGTTATGAGCAAAGACAAACGAAACTCCTCTTCTTTGCAGAGAGTATCATTAGGTGTGTCTCTTCCATGGTTGTCAGTGGGAGTTCTGCATTTTACCCTTGGTGCATATATTGAAACATGAAAGTTTCAGATTAAAGGTATTTATCAAATTAAGCTATTATTTTTGTAAGGAGTCTAATTAAGGAATAACTCTGGAAATTGCTGTGCTCTGAATAACTGCCTCAGCCTTGCAAAGAAAAAAATGAAATCTTATAAATATTTCTAAGGTCGAAGCAGCAGTAATTACCTCAGCTGCAAGTATAATGGGAAGAATGTGAAGTGAACGATAGGCTCAGGGGCTGGGGAGGCAGATCATATCTAAACAACATCGCTTTCCCCCCATTTTTCCCTTCAGTTTTGCCAAAAAAGAACTGTGCTTTTTTTGACTTAGTGCAATTTCTTAGGGGACATATCATGTTTGTTTAGTAAAACAAATGCCAACCAAATTAAAATATCGAAAAGTGATTTGCTTTTAGAAGATGTATTTCATCTGGAAATGTCTTAGATGAGAATCTTAGACAAGGTGCTGTGACAAGACAGCAAAAGTCAGTGCTGTGCTGCAGCATGGAAGATACATCTGGTCAGATAGCCTGGACAAGAAAGAACTATGGAGACTTCAAACTCCCTTGAGATATGCAGGGAAAAAAGGGGAATCATGAACAGTCATGTAACTAAAAGTTCAGATTTGGTCCAGATGATGCACTGAAATTTAGTTTTGATTGACTCTGAACACTTAAGTGTTTAACTTTTTAAATAGAAGCTTTCTGGTTTTGGAGGCAAAATTCTTCCCAGAGTAGTAGACTTTGGAGTATTCTCCTCCAAAGACAAGTCAGCTTTTGTCACAGGCTGTTTCTGTACTACTAAATAAGGCAGAGTCTGGGAGTTATTTCAAGCCCTGGCCTATTGACCGTCTAGATTGCTTAACTGTAAGCATCCTGCAAGCCTCTGAGATACTTTGGTCTGTGTTAAATGGCCCTTTGTGAGGCAGTTTTTGAGTATGGCTCAGAGGGCGGGAAGCAGCACAGCTGACAGCAGTAGAGGTTAGATTACACTAGATGTGGCTCCAACCACCYTGCCCAACGCTCTAGTGCTGCCTCAGCAGCTTTCGTGTTTCCAAATTGCTCRCATGCCTTCATGGCCCATTGCCTGGAGTGCCACAAGGTTTCATGCTACAAAGCGCTTCTTTGGTGGGCTGTAACACAGCCATTATTTCAGACACTTTGGAATAAGAAAACTTCCCCACCTCCAAATTAATTACATTGTAGGGCGATGAAGATATCAGATAAGACTTAGGCCTTGTTGCAGTACACAAATGGCTTTAATGTGAACTCAGATGTGCCCACAGAAGACACAGGAGTAACAAGCATGCTATAGATTCATGTCTTTTGTGCTGCACACTGGCTATTTTTTGAAGAGGGGTGCTGCTACCATATAGCACCTTGCAGAGTCAYGGCTCCCAAATTTTCCCATATTTACCTAGATTTGTCTTTGGAAACAAGTACACTTGTTAGAGTGAATAGTTAAGCAAACAATTTCGAACAGCTCTCAAGCTAAAACTTATTTATTCAAAGTGTTTTGTCCTCCTTGCTGAAGTCACCTTTTAGTTGCCTTTTCTTTGCTTGGATGGCAGGAATAGTCTGGTAGTTACTTTTACAGTCAAATTTTGAAGAATAATCTCTTAGGAAACAATGAATTCAAATATTTTCAGTTATCTGCAAATATGAACAAACGTGAATTACAGGGAACCTTATCTGGCAGATTGCAACTGTGTAAATGCTGTAAATTCAAGACATCTTTACCATTCAAGAAATTTTTGTCAGAGCGCCATTTAAGTTAGGTAGCCTCCACAGTATGCATTAGATATGCAATCAAATATGTCTTGTAAGTCTAAAAGATCATAATAAGCAAGTTACTCTCATCATAAAAAAATCATTTTACTTTTAGCTTTAGTTTAAACTTGGTCTAAAATACAAACAATATTCATTGTATTGCCTACAAGGCTCAGAGAAACTAGCTTTTTSCAGGCGGATACCCAGCTTTGAAAGACACACAGTACAAGGCTAGTCTGTCAAAGGTAGAGAGAATTTTAAGCAGTTTTGGCATTATCATAACTGTATTAAGCTATGTTTGGTTTTATCATGCTGTATTCTTTGACATTCTGCTTTGCGTGTGTGTGTTGCCTGTCAGTCAGAGTGTCAGCATGTCATGAGAGAACTTTACTGCAAAAATGGTACTACTTGAAGAATTCAAATGAACAAAAGAGAAAGGAATACTTGACAGCTGAGAGAAGAGTTTTTGAGATGAATCTCTGTCTCATTAAATACATGGTTAAAGTCATGTACAGAAATGAGATGACTTAGAGGAAAAGACTGACATATTATCCAGATATCTTGTACTGAAAATATTTTGTTTTAATCTCACTACAATTTTTCATTGGTAAAAAGCTAGCTGCATTGATTGAGCAGCTAAAAATAGCAATTTCTTTTTAATGTTAAAAGGTAGTACCTGATACTTTTTAAAGGACGCATTTATGTCTATCCAATTTACACTGAGCATGAGGAAAACAAAAACAGGGGCAATTCCGTTAAATTTCCTCTTCTGGACAATTTAAGACAAATTTGTCCTATGCTCTGACTTGGTTGTGGATCTGCAACGACATATTGGTTCCAGGGTTTGTATTGCATTTTGCATTACATKTTAGCAAATCAGGTACCTGCTTTTGTCAAGCCGGGTACTGGCTGCCTGCTGGTTGCCTGTWTGAAGCTGCCCCTGCCTCGTTGGACTCCATGACTCAGTCCACAYGAGGAAGCTCAGCTGTGCTTCCCCCCGAAGCACAGGAACCTCACTGGCTGCACTGACGACTTGTCACAGTCATCCCAGGTGGTCTTGGGCYCTTGCCCAGGCCTTGTTCAGGAGTTAGGACTGGTGAGGGACAATTTCTAGTGGGCAATCTGGATAAGGTTGGCCTGTTTTGGAGGGGAAGAGATTTTTAATAATATGGACTGGTCYACAACGTATGACTTCAATGTCTTAGAATGGTATTGGCACATTTAATTTACTTTCCTACAGATTTGATGTTTTTCTATACATAGTGGTAATCTGCTGCTCTGACTCCTTCCATTTCTCCTCCACAGCTTTGGGGATAAAAGTGTGAGTCTGTTACTTGTGTTCTCAGGAACAGAGAAAAGAAATACAAGGTCTAGGCCCTGCTTGATAGTTGCCTGGAGCATGAGTAATGCCAGTTTCTGCTGCAGTTACTTTTTTTCCAAGTTTAGTAGATTGTGAGAGGTTAAAAAGACTGTGGAAGGGAATGGAGCTCTGGCTCTCTCCTTTTTCTGGTTTCACAGCTTCAATAGCAAAATAGTCATCACTTTGCCTGGTGTAAGGGTCTAGTGTAAACTACTTCTTCTCCAGCACTTTGAAAAGGAGAGAGCTGAAATTAGAACATGACTGAAAAAGTTACACTGTTATCTCCAAGCTTCATGCTAGATGCATGTGAAAATCATGATGTGTTTTATTTGCCATAGCAAAACTGCAACTTAGCTTCAAAATGATGCTAAAAGCTGGATGGTAAATTCTTCAGCGGAACTTTCTTTGTGGGAAAACAGAGCTCTGGCCAAATAAAAAGCTTTGTGAAACACCCTAAAGTCTTCACCAGATTTTTAGTTTTGAAGAATAAGAGCAAACCTAAGTATTCCTGCAGTGTTGTAGTGTTGTAGTGTTGTAGTGTTGTGTTGTTAATAGTGTTAAGTTTTTGCAACATTCAGTTTCAGTGCTTTTGGAATAAAAAAGTTTGATTCTTTATTTTTGAAATTATTTTTATGACAATGTATTTCTTTGTTATATTATATAGTTAAATAGAATATTTACAGAATTTAAATTGGGTAAAATCCCCACAAATCAGAAATCCCCATGAAGCAGAACTTCTGTCTTCAGTAGAATTCTATTGAATTCTAGACAAATAAGGGRTGAAAGAAAGATTTGTCTCCTAGTTGTTGGAAATTCTTTCATTTCCCTAGTCTTTCAGAGGCCAGGAACAGTGAAACTTTGGTGATGAAAAATACTATTTTTTTCTTTCTTGTTAGGAACCAAGAGATACTGCAATGACTACTGCAGTTCCATTTGACTTCCAGAAGCAAATATGCATGTTTGAACTTTACACTTGCAGTGGGCTGAGATCATTTTTGTAAAGACAAGTTAGGTGGTAGAACTAGTTGTTTTCAGAAAAAGGAAGAAATTTTATAAGTACTGAGAGATAACTCTGGCTACAGAAGAGTTACTTYAGACAACTGAAGGAAGAATTGAACTAAAAAACTATTCATTTTAATCAGACCAGRGTTGCTTTACAAAAGCATAGAAAACCTTTGCTGGTTTTTGTGATATTTAATTACACTTGGAAGGTTAGATAGAAAAGGTATATTTTCCAATTAACCTTTACCTCATTAAAATTTCATTCTAAATTGTGTGCAGTTCTTAGAGAACATGCTGTTAAGCACTATCTGGTCATTTTATTTCCTGTTATACTTGCTACTAATCTGATCCTAAAGCAGAATATCTTTATTTTAAATTCTCACTCTGGAAACATGTTTTACTCTACATAGATTCCCACTAATTTATGTCATATTGTATATTTAACACATTCAAAATGTAATCTAATTCAATGTGATTTTTGTATGATGTAGGGAAGGCTTTTTTCCTGTGTCTAAACAGAAGTTGCAGCAGGGATTAATATGACTCATAAGTGCTAGCATTCAGAAAAGAAAGAAAGTTTTTAAAGATCACATGCCACAAAGCTAAACCATTGACATCCCTTTACTCCTATCTGGAAAAAAATCAGCTCAGAACTCCATCCTTACCATTGAGTTGCCAGATATACATGTTAAAACTTTTGTGATTTATTGAGACTTTACCAGTAAGAAATTTGGATTTTTTTTAACCTATTGATAGAAGAAATAAACAGGAGAAAGACAAATATCATTGAAACAGAATGAAAAAGAGTCATGTATCACAAGCATTATTTTGATCTCTGAATAACTGTTCTTTCACAGCTGCAATAAATATGACTAGAATTGTGTGTACTTTGATAACAAACAAAGAGWTACAAACACAGACCAAAGTATGGAAAAGCTAATGATGAAACTGTTAATAATWGTGGAATGTGCATTTTTGTGTGTGCTACGTGAGCCAACCAACCCTCTAAAAGAGCTTGATTTTCAGAGTAGAATATCAACAGTTTCTGAAAGAGTCCAGTATTTGCTCCCTATACTTGGGAAATCACTAATAAAGTTGCCAATTTGCCCAAAATTCCTTTTCAAAAGATCACCAGCCTTGTTCTTTTGCTATCAYAATATAATATTCAAATCCTTTCTGATTTTTCTGCTTCCCATGTTGCATATTTTTCAGAGTTTTCTAGGAAAGCTAGTACTCTTTCAGCATAGACTCAAYATCAAAAGCAAAAATAAAATGATAGCCATTGCAATGAACGTTCGCATCTTGCTGGATGAAGCCAAACGGAGGATAGAGGCCTACTGAACGCAGACCTCACATTAGGGCAAAATGTGAGATGCAAAATATTGGTTCAGGCTAATTTCATGAGATCAGTCAGTTCAGTCTTCTCAAAATGATGGCATATTGCCTTCTGAAATCATTTCGTTCACTTTTATTTATTGCAGCCCTAAATCTTTTGCAGACCTGTTTAGGACCTGCGTACCTTCTCATTTAAACCCCAGTCTTACTCCTTGTTCATTAATCTATTTTTAAGTTGAATTTGGATTTAGGTAAATGTCAGAATTTTACTGTTCTTTAGGGGACTTTGAACAGACTCAAATTAACACTGATTTGCCAACATTTGTCAAATACTTCATTTGAGGTGAAGCAGAAATATTTCCTCTGAAATAGATCATACATTTCTATAATWCCTATAAGAGAAAGAAGAAAACCATCTTGCACCTGTAAATAACTACTGAGCAACATAATACTGTTATTTTTATGCTGGAGCGAGGAATAGCCATTCACAAATATTTGTCTTGGTGGAAGAGTAATTAAGAAAGGGAATTAATGGGTTTTCTGCAAGGAGAAAGTAGTCATCTTTATGACAAAAATAAATATCTTAAGGAYCTTCATTCTTCATTACTTGAACTCATCTTCCTGGATTTAGAAGCATAAAATGAACCTATTTAAATTTACTCATACTGTAAGCAGGTATAACTCCTATTAATGCTGATGAGAAATGTACTGAACTTACTAGGGCTGAAGTTATTTAATTCTCCAAAACAGCTTATAATTCATTTTCATGGCTGTGATCATTCCCTTCCTCTAGCATAATTATATTGCATGCAATATAGATCTCAGCATCATTATCTTGGAGTTACCCTTCACGATCACTTCTTCAAGGATTTCTGTGATCAGGTCAGAAAATTACCACTGATTTGGAACATGGGAATGAAACAAAAAAGGTTCTTAGTGAAAATTTTCAACAATTCTATATTCTCTATTTTGTATTAGCTTTATTTATCTGTGTTAAAACTTGAAAAATGCAATATCATATTCCTAATTGGCTGTTTTGTTGTATGTAGAACTTCACACCTTATTTTTAAAAATCATTTCTAGATATTTGGATAGTATTTCTCAATAATAAAATGTTATAAACAAAACAGTACTAAAAAACAAAGACAATTGCAAAAGATAAACCACACATTTATGTAGACTTGATCTCAAAGTACTTAAAGTCAACCTACTACTGAGTCTCTTGTACTGTAGTAAAAAATTTAGTATTATACCTACCTGATTTTTCTTTTTACAGTTTCTATGTCTAAGAATCTTTACAATTTTAATGTGTTCAAAATTATCCAGAGAGTCATAACGACGTCTGTTTCTTTTATGCCCCTTGTGAAACTTAGGCAGTATTTAGGCATTTGCTCAAGACCCRAGAATTTACGAAAATAATATTGTGCTGCAGAACTTTTAACTCAGACCCAGGAGGACCCAGATTGAGCGCCTGGTGTGCTGAGTAAGATGGCATCGCTCATGTGAGCACACATCACTCTGCCCCATAAAACCGAGCCCTTGGACCTGTAGGCACATCTTTGTAGTCAACAGGGTTCAGAAGGCCACTTCTTAGAAGAATAGGTAATTTAATTAACTCGAGTCCCTAAGTGTCCACAGGTAGAGAAATATCCGTGGGTCATCGATGCCACACAAGTGCCGGGATGTTGCTAGGAAACAGCCATCGGCTCTGCCGGTGCCGGGTTTTAGGGTGAAGCACTTGGCAAGAAAAGAAAAGAATTTTTAATCCTTGCATRTGTTAAGTTACTTTTCCTTAAGTTTCAGCTTGAAAAATATTTTTATATTTAGTAGGAATTTTTAKCTTTGAAGTCGTTTCTCTATGTAATGGCACTGGTTATTCCATGAAAAAACAAATAGAGTGCATGCTCATAGCAGTCGGTTCCACCTGAGATCCTTTTGACCAAACATACAGCTAAAAAGGACATCATCACCGCACCAATCCAAACTACATGAGAAATCTGGTCAAACAGCTGCCTGAGATCAGAAAGCCCGGCCACGCCGCTGTCAGCCCAGACCACCTCTGGCCTCACCAGCCCTTGTCCCTACCTGGCTGCCTGGGGAAATAGRATGGTCACGGCCCCAGAGACTCCCACGGCACACAGGGTGCTGGTGGCTGACCCTTCGCCCATCRCCTCGATAACTTAAGTATCTAAATGAATTAGGAGGGGCTATGCTGCTGCTTCTTGAAAGATAGGGAGAAGGCAGTTTCCATCTCCTATCTTTGTTAAAAACAATTAAAGAAGAAAAAAACACTCTCTTAGATTATGAATTTTACTCCATCAAATCTGAGCAACAAAGTGGTGAATCAGATCTGTATCTTTAGATTTTAAGATAAATCACAGTACTCCAGACAATCTGTGTAGAGTAAGTTACTTTAGACCTTGGACTTTGTGGCACGGGCTGATGGTGGACTGCCTACCTAACACATCCCAAATTAAAAGGCAGCTCACTTTTCAGCAAAATATATCCTGCTGCCAATATGCATGACATTTTATAGCTAGAGTTGGACCTCACAGGTTTAGTAAAGGTTGCTACTCTGAAGATGCGGTTACTGGACTATCCCCAAGTATTGTTGTTACCTTCACTACCTAGCCATCAGGTCAAGAAGTAAAACTACACTGAGATCTCTGCATCATAAATCCTGTTTTATGTTTATTTTCCTTCTACATAAATCCAGCAAGGATTTTTTTCTTTGTTTATTTGTTTTTTAAAGGTTGATACATTTCAGCCCTGTGGGCCTGTGTCCTGCTCCAAGTCACTGAAAGCTTCAATAATACAAATACTGGTGCTTTTAACAGTATTTTTATTCACTGGAGACTAAATGATTTTCTGGACATGCATAACTCCGACCTCAATTAGAATTATGCTAGAGGATACAAACTTGTCTAAARCTTCTAGAATGCAGAGAATTTTATGTTTCCTTATATTTAGTAGTCTGATGGGATTACTCGAGTGTTTGAAATTAAATGAGTCTGGGATGACTTARGTAAACACAAACTTTGTGATTTAAATTAAATTTTTGGAAACTGAAATTTTAGAACTATGGTATTGACACTGACAATTAAGAAAAGTGATATCGCTTACCCAGAAGCTTAATGAAAAGAACTGCTATGATGTACTTCCAAAATTACTACACAATCACTTATTTTCATTCGTTTTATCCATTACATGGCATATTTTTTCTGAATGTTAGAGGTGCTACCTAATTATGTTGTAATTAAATGTGATTCATCAAAGAGAACTGAAGACAAAACTGTTAATCAGTGATTCTTTTTCATTCATAGAACCTGTAAAAAAAAAGTGTATTTTGTAATTAGTTTACAGATGTTTACTCTAGAACAAGTAAATCAAAATTATAGTATTTTTTCCCCTCATCATCTGGTAGAATATTTTAGTATATATTTGCAGTGCCTTACAATGGCTTTTATGACACTATCAGAAATTATCAGCATAGTCATAATAACAATAACTATTCAAGGGGTTAAAAAATGTAGCTTCTAACTAAATGTAATGAATCAGATGATACTTTTAAGTCTAGATGGTATTTTAAGTCTGGGCTGTAGCGTGGAGCCTTCCCGCGCCTCCCGGTGGCAGAGTAACTCTGGGCAAGAGAGCGCAGAGGGAAATAAGAGCTATGTTTCTCTCCCCAAAACCCTGGACCAAAGACAGAGTGAGCATGCAAGAGTGCTAGCTAGGTCCTGACTCCCCCGTGCCTGCTGTGAACTGAGTGCAACAGAGGCTTTTCAGAGAAAAGGAAATGTTCTTTCTTTGGTTTTGACTGCCAGAATTGTATTTTTCCTAATCATGCTCAAGGCAGGTAAGCCTTAAGGTGAGCCATCCTGTTTATTTAGGGAAACTGCTTTCTGCTAGAAAATAAATATGTTTTCCTTCTGAATATGGAGTCAAGCCCATCATATTTTCATCGCTCAATGTGCTCCCCTACATTTATCCACCCACACAATGTGTCTGAGGCTAATACCTTTTGTAGAACTGCTCTTATCCTCCCAGACTTTACCAAGACTGTCTGGAGAAACAAAACAGCTAAGGTGCTATTTAGGGTCTCCTTTTTCCTATTCATTTTTTTTAAAGAAACATTTGGTCAAAATCTAACTTTTCCTCCTTTACAGGTGTTTCTGCTCTTTCAGTAGCAACAAATCTTTCATTTTGTGACAAGCTATTTCCAGGACAAGTAGTTATGATATGACAGAAAATTACAGCTTAAGTGAGGGGGAAAGAGAAGGAGCAGATGATATCTTGTAACCCTCCAAGCTAATCCTATTGTTGTAAAAAGGATGCCTATTAATAGACTATAAAGATGAAGGGAAAACAGGTATGACTTAMAATTTTAAAAGGATTGTTGCTAAGCCGAATGTTTTCCTAAGGACTTTGAACTGCTTTTTGATTCTGATAAGCCACTATCAGTTCTGAAAAATGCCTAGCAATAGACAAGGAAGTTAGAGATACAGCATAGGCAGACAGGATACTCTTGAAGCCCAATCACATGCGAATTGGAGATTAATAGATTGCAACCGCCTCTGGTGTGTAAGAAACATAGTAAAGCCTTCATATACCTTCAGTTTTAGTCCCTCATTAATTTCTTGATGTGATCATTCTTAACAGAGGAAAATTCAGAACTGGGAAGATGGACCAAAGAAACCTTGATCACTCTGCTGTGAAATCAATAGAACCATTTACACAGTTGTGGTTTCTGCACATGCACATCTTCCCCCTAGAAGGAGAGTTAGGATTGCAAAGTCATTTCGTGGAAACCATTAAGATGTCCTCCGCTACTACTTATTGCCGAGCCTATTCCATTAAATAATGAAGCCTCTAGGTGGGTATCTCCTGAATAGTCCTTTAAGTAGAACTCTATTTTGGTTAACAAGATTATTTACTTACAAAGATTCTTAAACCTGTTCCCAAAGATTGCTTGGCCAGTGGGGTCTAGAAGGGATGTCAGGATCTCTGAGGCCACAGCTGAAGCTTGTAGCTACCATGTATTTCAGTTAGCACTTGGCCACTGTCATCTGAAACTCTGATGCAGTTGCCCTATCGATTAGGCCCTTGCCAAGCACTACGTCTTCTCTAATAAGCCAGCTGTGAGTCCCTATGCAGAGATCTATTTACAGAAGAAACTAAAAATAATGTCGTTATATTTGTAAGGCATCTACTCTCTTCATTTTATTACTCATATATTGGTGTTTGTTAGTTAAATCAAAGTATGAGCTGTAGATATGCATAGCACAACATGAAACCTCTCATCCGCTATGAACTGTGCCGTGGATTCACAGGTRCACAGACCTTCAGCAAGAAAGGACTATTATGATAAATAATCTATTGCACGTTTTGATTCAGCTCTTGCTTCTTTGTGCTTCCTGTGTCCATTTGTAATGTGATGGTAATCAGAGGATATGTTCAGACTTGATATCTTTGAAGAAAACATTTTTTACATCTCCAAACAATGTGAAACAGATTTCTCTCATTTTTAATTATCAGTAATAATAATAACAATAATCTGTCCCTCAATATATTGCAGTGCTTGCTAAATAATTAGTGGGAGTTAGGTACTTACCCTTGATACTGAAAGCTTAGTCCTTGGTGCCTTACGCAAGTTCATCCTACTTTGAAAATTTTGAATACAGTGACTTTGGCTAGGGCAATGTTATATTATAGAAACAAGCAGACTGTGTGCTAACCTTGACCTGCATGCATACTCTTTGTATATTCTTTGGCCATACTATTTAACCTTCCTGGATTTTAGTATTCCAGTTTATCARATGAATGTAAATATTGTTTTTTCTCCCATCAGGATGAAAACAATTTTTGTCTAATAGTAGAGCATATGGGCCAGATCTTTAGCTCAGGAGAATATAGGATGTTCCATGAACTCTGGTGTGTTGCTGATTTATGCTAGCTGAACATCTATTTTTTGAGGTAGAAAATATTTATCCATAAAATATTTTACCAATTGCTGGTAAATGTGTTCACGGGTTTTCTTCTCCCAGCTTTGTCTTCCTATTCAACCATAGGAAACACTGTAAGTCCATTTATTTTTATATTTTTAAGTTTTAAATATAAATATTATATTTAAATATAATTTTCTGCCAGTTCCAGAAAGTCAGAATTTTTGAATTTGGAAGCAGATGAACTGTCATAAATAATCAAAAATTATGAATTTATGCCAAGTGATCATTCAGATGTCAAAGGGCCAGAGTCTTATTTATACAAGAGCATTTTACACAGGATTATCGGTAAATTGTTTTTATTTTATGATTAACCTTATGTCAGTTTGTGGTCACAAACCAAAGAACTGTAATTATTCTCCTTGTGTCCTTTTTTTTAATAAGGATTTTTTTATCCTTTTTTACACAAAAATGAACACAGGAAAGAGACTATGCACATATTCTTTTATAACAAGAATAACAAATAAATTATGAACTTCAGGTGCTGTCAGCTGGATATAGAATGCAGTATTCAATTTTGTAAACAGTTCACTAGTATGTCAGCTGCTATTCTGACATGAAGAGAAATGAGAAGTATTTTCCCAAGAAACTTTATTCTCTTATATGAAATCCCAGGCTAAATATTGTGTGGGAGCTGTATCGACAGGAAAAGAAGAACCTCCTCCTCCCCAGAAGGGGCTACTCGCAGGCATTATTTACAGTAGATGCTAGCCTAGGAGAAAATTTCTTTTGAAAGCTAAAATGGTACTGTGGCTATTACAATAGACATTTCCTTCAGTGTATAAAAAGATAGCTCAAAAAGCATCTTTTAAAGTACTCTTTCTTGACAAAGAAATGAGTGTGTAGAGTTAAATAGACCTGCATTTTCCTTAAATGTTGTAGACAGAAATGGTAAATATATGCAATTATCTTCATATTGCAAGCACAGATCCAGCATATGTGAGGAGTTAAAGAGCTGAAAAATGATATAGTACTTCCATCCCTTAGCGAATGGCAGTAACGTGAACAACAAGACTGATAGAGCCCAGTCTTCAGCTGATGCAAACTGACAGAGCTCCATTGAAATAAATGGAGCTATTATGAGTCACACCGACACAGAAACTGGTCAATAGACGAATTGCTTTGAGACTCGAGGTTTTCTAAGATTAGGGTAATTGTAAGTGTTATGGATATTTTATTTTTTGTTCAGGACAATGCTTATATCTCCTGCAACCCYATTGGCATTTTATAATATAATATAATTAGAACAAATCCTAATGCTTTCTAATCTTCCAATCCTCGAGTCCTTTTTCAGGCAAAGCTCTCAGACTTCAGTGAATATTAAGCCTCATTAGAAACTCAGATTTTGTGTGGAAATGAGCAGTTTACTGCATCTGTGAATGTATACTGAAATTGGCCACTCCTTCCAGGGAGCTGGATTAGATTCTCAGTGTGAATAAATTTACATAGCTGAGAATAAGCACGTCTTTGGCTTAGAGTGAACCAATACTTTGATTTAGATACACAGAGGCATTTCTAGACTGTAGGCTGAGACTTAAGTGAAATTTAGATGGCTAAGTCCAAACTGGCAAGACAAAACTCCCATACCCCAAGGCCCATAAAACTTATTAAAGGGCCATTTGCATTCTTACGCACGGACAGAGCATGCTGGTCTCAACACTGCCCGATCACTTTCACTGCCCAGAAGCGAGATAGACAGAGCACTTCTGTCTTATACCCTATCACACACTGATCTGGTAGGTGTGCTTCTAGCAACCTAGAGTACACCAGCAGTATGGAGTTCTTCAAGAAGCTGTCACACTGCATGTCATTCTTAAGAATTCTCATGCCTCAGCTGGGAATACCTGAATTTCTTCTCTTGATCTTGCCTCACGTCTTTCCCTTCAACTGAAAGCTGGCAACAGGGTATCTGGGGCCAAAAGCGTTCATGTAGAGCCTTATCAACGACAGCTATCAATGGCAGGACCTAATGGTCCTGTATGCCAGTACTCCAACATTGTCTCCATCAGCCGTATTTCAATGAATATTGACCAGTGTAGGGCAAGATAGGAATAGGTTTAAAATAAAAAGTTCATATATGTTCCACACATTCTTATATACGTTTCTAAAATTCATAACATTGCAAGAGTTCAAAGCTATTGAAATCCTGAGTAGCTCAGATTTTGAATACATAGTAGGGATAGTGAATACTTCTGACTAGGCTTTTATGCCTCTGGATGTCAGTGTTGTTTTTCAACAATAAAAAACAATATGATATGAAAGAGGAATAAATGAAAATGGTATAATTGTCAACATCTCATGCTTGTCAGAAGCTACAGGGCTGACAACCTAAGAAGTACAGTTACTTCAGMGTAAGGATGAGTGACTGAATGTGTAAAATAATGTTTACTTCAGTTTAATATTGGGATAAGAAAAACAAAACAACTAAATACTTTTTCCTAGAGTAAAATCAACTTTTCTGATGCCCCAGAATRTGTTCCCTTGGAAAGGTCTGAAGTGGAGTACCAGCCCTCATCACTCTGATTTGGTCATGTCAAACTGTGCCAAGGATAAATATTGTTTAACCTGAATGAGATGCAGCTGTGAAATGGCTGATGGGGAAGTGAGTAAGTGACAAGGCCCATGCAGAACCACAGCTGCTCATCCTTCCCGAGGAGCAGAACTTAGTTTTCCCAAGTAAATCCGTTCTGCATTTCTCAGCACTTTGGGAGCAAGCAGAGAGAAGGAAAAAAAAAATCATATTTTTCTTCTTCTACAATTTCTTACTCCAGCAGTCAGTTCTACTTCTGGAAGTAAGAATATATGTGAAAGTGACACAGATTTAATGATTATTTTCTGTAGGAATATTCTAGCAAAGAATTCATCTTACAGGGGATATTCAGAGCATATTTTCAGAAACACAAATTGCTGCGATTGCCCTCCATTATTTACAATAAAAGTGAGATGCCTGTCTGTGCTGTGTGCCCTTGAAAATCTTCCTTGGAACAAGATACCTCTTTATTGCAAACTTGCAGGACTACTTATGTATAACAGAAATAAACAGGAGATTACAATTTTCCAAATCTCTCTGATCTTTACTTTTTGCTGACAGTTTAATGGATTAGAGAAGGGCTGCCTTTCATCAGGAAAGGAATCAAATACTAATTGAAGAGAGTATATGCATCAAAAACAGAACTTGTTTTTAATTGTAGAATCCTTGAATTTCATTTGGCATTAATCTAAGTGGAAAAATTTGCTCAAGGAAGGTCCAGGACTAGGAAATACAGTGAAATCCTTTTTTTCACCTAGACTAGATTAAAAGTATTAAATCTTTCCCATATCGTAAAGAAAATGYTGATCTTAGTCTATTTCTTCCTTTTCCCAGTAGCAGATTGTTAATGTCATATGTCATGCTTTGTGGGTGGGTTTTTATTTTTTTCTCTATTTTAAGCCTGCCGAAAAATATCTTATACATTTCGCTCGTGGCTTCAAACTGCTACTATTACAAGCCTGATTAATAAGCCTTTATGAGCCTAATTAACATGCTTTTATCTGTATGAGCTTTTATCTTTATGTGCCTGATTACTGCAGTAGTTCTTTTACATGATCGGAAGCTATTTATTTCAAATTAGCGATAGATATCATCTTGATCTTTTACACATGGGTAAGTCAAGGGCCTGGCCTGTCAAGTGCAGGCAGGGTAGCTCACATTATACAACACTGGCTGTAAATCAGAGACTGATAGGCGAGTGTGATCTCTGTTTCTCGATGTTTATGCAGCATTTTATTTTCCCTAACATAAATGATGATTGAATTGTSACACACTACAGAGAAGAGTAAAACAACTTCTAAAGAACAACTCTTATGTGACTGAATATGTATGTGCATTTATGCCACTGACTTGTCCTCGTAACTTAAAGCAGTGGTTCCCAGGAGCAAGCTCTTTGGGACCTCCAAAGCCTGTGTGTGCTGCCCACCAAAGGCTGTCTTCTGCAGAGTCACAGTATAGTCAAGGTGTAGAGGTGAGAGGTAGGGAACATTACCAGTGTTTACTGGTGAGTGAATGTCAGCGCGCTGGAACCAAAAGCCTGGGCAGCCCTGGCGATGCCTGAGGTTGTACCCYCCTGGCCACAGAGGGGTATCTTCCATCCCTCCAGTTACTCTGCCCAGGAGCTTCTGCAGGGTGTGCTTTGGGAGACCACCAGGCTGGGATGGATTTCCATTTCTGATTTGTGATCCCCAAGCAAGCACAGCATCTGAAGCCAGTAACAGAGCCAATCRTGGAAAATTTCAATTGTAGAAACAACAAGACATGGATATTTMTATTACTGTAATATTCATGATCTCAGTACAACACGGACTGAGTTTGGTGCTTGGTGGTGGACTAACCTATAATGGGAACTTCTCCCTCTTAAAATCTCAGCACTGGCTAAAAAAAAAAAAAAGAAAAGAAAAAAAAAGAAGAAAAGAAAAAAAAACGATGTTAGAGTGAAGGATGAACAATGCTTCCATTTTTTGATGACTGTGACTGCTTCAACACTTGTTTGCGTTCAAATGCATTAAAAGACACTTACAAGGGAAGTTACTTAGAAGGGTTTGTTTTCTAATTTTTTCCATTCAAGATTTTTTTTTCCTCTCCCAGTGCTCAGCTATGTATGGCTAATTTTCRCTTATGACTTTTTGCTTCACCCACACAGATTGGAAAGAATCTGCTACTTTCCAGTTGCAAATGAGATAGGAATTCTCTAGAAAAATCTTTGGCTTGTCTTTATAATGAAGAAAATTTAAAATACAAAAATAATATTACTCAGAAAATAATAAATGTTACTATTCCCAACATTACTACTTGGATAAGGAAAACATATATTTTTTTTAAAACTCTATTGTAATTTCAAAGTAATTAAAAAAAATCATTACTTTTGCTTTATAAGCAATTTTAATTCAGTTCCTCAAAAGTGCCTGAAGTCTGATTTATCTGAGTATTAGAACTGATCTAACTTCCTTCCACTGATGTTAAAATATCAAGTTCTGGACTATTTCACAAAAGGATTAAAAACTGTACTGTGTCTAGGGGAAAACATTCACAAAAGGATGGAGATGAATTTATGCGGTATTTCTGTGACTATCATATGTACTGTCAAAGGATTTCTATTGTAATTCGAGATTAGTTGAGCATAAGTTAATGGACCCTTAAAGTATTACCCAAAGCTTACTATGATAGACTATAGGAGCTTTCTTTTAAAATGTTTTTTAATAATATCAACTACAAGATCCCTGAAGACATGATATTTCTAGACTCAGTATTTGATCATCAAATATTAAAATAGGTCAAGCAATTTTGTTTCAAGTTCTTCTCTGCTTATTCTACTGCTGTTGCATGCATACTAAATAAAGAGAGCATATTATGTAGACTTACCAACTATTGAGTTCCCTACTTTGTTCAATTATGTTATTTATTTTATAATCTATATTGATAGTAGAAGAGCTACAATGGCATGCTGAGGGAATTTATTAATTTGGTAAAGTTAAGGAGATTTTTTGGAGCCAAAAAGAATTAATTAATTGATCCAGAATCCAATCTTGTAAACAAAGGTAAGCTGATATGAAAAGACTGACAGGAGAACAGTCAATAAGATTCATAGTTGCATGATTAACATATTAACAACTTAGAGTATGAATAATAGTGTAACTCTTGATCAAATTTTGTGGTTCTCAGGGAAAATTTGCACTTGTCAATTTGAATTTTACTCATGGGCTTCAAAATTGTATTCTTAGAACCTAATAGTCCAAGACAGCCTTTAAAAAAAGATCTTACTGCCTCACTTTCCAGTTGAACTATTTTCCATACCACTACATTTTCTTTTTCCTGAGCAGAAAAAAGTATGTGGCATTTTAAATGCTTAACCCCTCAATCAAGCATTAAATTCTCCACAAAGTTTCACAAGGATTAAGCAGGAATCAAACAGAACCGGGTCATACAAACACAGTGAAATATCAGAGTTGTAAAGTTAGTTTTAGTGATATATAAAGGGATGTAACCCTTAAGGCTGATTTTATTTTAAAACTGAAGGTAAAAAGCAGTGTATTACCTTAAAATGACACATATCCACATATAATGTGGATATTTAGAATGGATCTGAGATCTTTCGGTGTTTCAGAGATGACGATGCACATATTTATTGTATTATAGCTAATATGGAAAGCAGATTCTTCTGCCTAGCAACCCAAGATATAAGTGGGCTGCCTTTTTGGCTTAAAAAAAGTTGCATGGCTTGTGTAGAGCAATGTCCATGATCCAGGAGCAGGATCCATGAATGAGTATGTCAAGTATAGCTTTGGAGTTTGCAGACTAAAATTATCTGTGATTTGTGATTTTATTTTGATGCCAAAGACATTCTTTGCTCTGATATCCATGCCAAAGACCATCAAGTCCTTGTCAAGTAACAGTAAAATTGTGTGATTCAGTGTGCGCTTTTGACAATATTGATGTATCATTATCTTGGTTTACCTTTCTTCTGTGTATGTGCTTCTGTTCCTAGCAATTTAAAATGCTTAAGATCATGATTTCAAATATGCCTTATTGCTAATAATATGTTTCAAGATGAGATGCTAGCTATTCTGATTGAATTTCTCAAGGTACTGCTTTGAACAGACTAAGGTTTCTGTGGAATAAACTTGGTGATTTTCCTCTTGTCATTCAAATTATTCTCAGATTTACTTGTACTCAAAGTTCTGTAAGAAATGAGACAAAATAAGGCTCATTTTTTTTTGAATGGTGACTGTGAATTGCAGAATAAAACACTTGTTCCTTAGGAAAGAACTTGATCCAACATCCCTGCATGTGACTGAAATGYATCTCTTCATCTGTAGAATTTTAGATCATGCTGTACATGTGCAGAGTCAAGGAGGTAACAATTTCTACAACTCCACTCTACTACATATCCTGTTACATCTTTGTTGCAAATTGTGGTATAGGTTAAATAGGAAGAACTTTTGTGAAAGGATTATAGTTTCTCATTTATGTGGAGTATTTTGCAATTTTCTAGTCACTCTAAGATAATTAATGATTCTGGATAGAAAAATGAATAACCTGAATGATAATAATTACAACTTCATTTTTAATCAAATTTTAAATATTAGAAATTTGCAAAACTACTTATGCAAATGAAATTGCTCCGTATCACTGGCTATAATAATCCTGCTCGGTTCTGGTACTGTCAGGACATACACATTTATCAAGTTTAAATAAATGTGCATAATTCTTCAAAGGCTGTGTGTAATTGCTTCTAGATTTGCCATCAGCAGTACTTGTCTTTGTGATCGTATCTCTGCTTAGTACATTTTTCGTTTTGTAGTTATACGGTAATTGTTTGTGATTGTATCTGTAAGTATTTTTTTATATTGTAATTTTGAATGGCAACACTTTGATTGTACCTTTGCTAGAAATTTTAGTACTATTTTTTCCCAGAAAGTACTTGTTAACAAACAGTTTACRTAGAACAATATGTCAGAATATCAGAATCAGAATGGTTGAGGTTGGAAGGGATCTCTGGAGATCATCTAGTCCACACTGCTGCTCAAGCAGGGTCACCTAGAGCATGTTAAACAGGATCACATTCAGGCGAATCTGGAATATCTCCAGAGAAGGAGACTCCACAGCCTCTCTGGGCAACCTGTGCCAGTGCTCCGTCACTCTCATAGTGAAGTTCTTCCCTATATTCAGGTGGAACTTCCTATGTTTCAGTTTGTGCTCATTGCCTCTTGTCCTGTCACTTGGCACAACTGAGAAGAGTCTTGCCCCATCCCCTTGACAACCCTCCCTTAAGGTATTTGTATACGCTGATAACATCCCCCCTCAGTCTTCTGCAGTCTAGACAGGCCCAGCTCTCACAGCCTTTCCTCATAGGAGAGATGCTCCAGCCCTCTGATCATCTTCATAGCCCTACACTGGACTCTTTCCAGTAGTGCCATGTCTCCCTTGCGCTGCAGAACCCAGAACTGGACAAGGTACTCGAGATGAGGCCTCACAAGGGCTGAGTAGAGGGGCAGGATCACCTCCCTCGACCTGCTGGCAACAGTCTTCCTAATGCACTGCAAGATACCTTGGCCTTGTCCACATGGGCACATTGCTGGCTAACAGTCAACTTGTCATCCTCCAGCACTCCCAAGTCCTTTTCCACAGAGCTTCCTTCCAGCAGGTCAACCCCTAGCCTGTACTGGTGCATGAGGTTATTCCTCCATAGGTGCAGGACTCTGCACTTGCCCTTGTTGAGCATCATGAGGTTCCTCTCTGCCCAACTCTCCAGCCTGTCCAGGTCTCTCTGAATGGCAGCACAGCCCTCAGGTGTATCAGCCACTCTTCTCAGCTTGGTATCATTATCAAACTTTCTGAGGAGGCACTCCGTCCCCTCATCCAGGTCATCGATGAAGAAGTTGAACAAGACTAGACCCAGTACTGACCCCTGGGGGACACTGCTAGCTACAGGCCTCCAACCAGATTACACCACTGACGACAACCCTCTGAGCTCTGCTTTCCTCAATCCACCTCACTGTCCAGCCATCTAGCCAACACTTCCTGAGCTTACCTAGGAGGATGTTATGGGAGACAGTGTCAAAAGCCTTGCTGAAGTCAAGGTAGACMATGTCCACTGCTCTTCCCTCATCTACCCAGCCAGTCATGCCATCATGGAAGGCTATCAGATTGGTTAAGCATGATTTCCCCTTGGTGAATGCATGCTAGCTACTCCTGATCACCTTTTCTTCCATGTGGTTAGAGATGCCATTCAGGATGAGCTGTTCCATCACCTTTCCAGGGATGGAGGTGAGGTTGACTGGCCTGTAGTTCCCTGGGTTTTCCTCCTTGCTCTTTTTGAAGACTGGAGTGTCACTGGCTTTCTTCTAGTCCTCAGGCACCTCTCCCATTCTCCATGACCTTTCAAAGATGATAGAGAGCAGTCTAGCAACAATGTCCACCAGCTCCTTCAGTACTTGAGAGTGTATCTCATCAGGGCTCATGGATCTGTGGATGTTAAGTTTGCCTAAATGATCTCCCACCTGATCCTCCTTGACCAAAGAGAAGTCTTCCTTTCTCCAGACTTTCTCTCTCGTCTCCGGGCTCTGGGATTCCTGAGGGCTGCCCTTAGCAGTGAAGACTGAAACAAAGAAGGCATTCAGTAACTCTGCCTTCTCTATATTCTTTGTCACCAGGGCCTCTACTCCATTCAGCAGCATGCCCACATTTTCCTTAGTCTTCCTCTTGCTACTGATGTATCTGAACAAGCCCGATTTACTTCAAAATGGGCCCTAGCCTTCCTCGTCGCATCCCTGCAGATTCCGACAACATTCTTCTAATCCTCCCAAGTAGCCTGTCTCCTCTTCCACATCCTGTGTATTTTCTTCTTCTGCCCGAGTTTTGCCAGGAGCTGCTTGCTCACCCATGCAAGTCTCCTGACCCCTTTGCTGGACTTCTTACTCATAAGGATGTACCACTCATGAGCTTGGAGAAAGTGATGCTTGAATGCTAGCCAACTCTCTTGGACCCCCCTTCCTTCTATGGCCTTGACCTCCAAGTAGGTCCCTGAAGAGGCCAAAGTCCACTCTCCTGAAGTCCAGGGTTGTGATCCTACTTACTGACTTGCTTCCTCCATGCAGGATCCTGTATTCCAGCATCTCACAGTCACTGCAGCCAAGGCTGCCCCCAACCTTCACATCTGCAACCAGTCCTTCTTTGTTTGTTTGTGCAAGGCCCAGCACGTACTGGAGTATACATTATATAACTAAAGTGGGAAGGCCTTTCCACAAAGATAATACACTGTGAAGTATAGAAGTGAATACCTTCCCTTTTTATTTAATGGTCAGCATAATCTGGACATAAATTGTACTTTAACATGAAGCTCACATTGTGATTAAAGTGAAAGGAAGGATGTGCTGAATTTGGTAGAAAGTTATATCATATTTGTTCTCTGATAATTGGTTCTGGATCACTATTTCATGAGTCACTATATTAATAGCGAATGCCTCGTAACTGGCATATGCAAGGCTGAGTCCACTTGCTAAGACTCAGCATAGGCAATTGGACTAGGAGAGGGAAGACTTGCAAGAGTTATAAGAATATCGTCTTTTCCTCATCCTTGTTAGACAGGTTATGCAGCTACATATTATGCAGCTTCACTACTGAATAAAGTGTGGAGGATTTACTTAGTGAAGTCCTAATACTTAGAATCATTACAAATCCATGTCAGACTGGCCCAAATCACACTTTCTTCTTGTGCTTCTGATATCAGCAACTTTTTTATAAAGACCAAATTTCTCTAAAACATTAAATAAAAACTTTACTGCAAATTCTGTTTTTGTTAGTAAAAATGGTAGAGCCTATGGGTAGCCTTTTAGTATTTCTGGTGAGGATTGGGCCAATCTGGAGAATGAGAGTGAATGATCTGTGAGAAATACTTGTGATCCTTGTTGTCCGTAATCCTTCAGGTTTCTCCTGGGATGCTGTCCTACTGCTCTGCTTTGGGAGGSTTTGGAAAGTCCTTTATACTTGGATATTGTTTGGGAAAAAGATATTGCATAGATTTTTGTTTCATTGCACTGATGTTGACCTTTTTGTTTCAGACTACCTCACTGCAGTGATCTGCAGTGCAAACTGAGCAATGTTCTGACCATTTTGTAAAGGGGAAAGATACATATAGGTATTAAATGTCACCAGCGTTTTGAAACTAATTATAGCCACATTTATAAGGCTGCTGCACTAATCAGATATAAGGCCTTATACCCTCCATCACTAAAAAAGAAAAAGCCCTGCAGCAGAGTACCGGTGCTTATATTTTGAGTTAATTATTGCTCTTTGTTTAAAATTTCATTACTTTTGCTTTCTGCTAGATATCATAATATGAATTTTATAAATGCTTGTATTCTCATAGTTACCAAAGTAAAAAATCTTGGGGAAARAATGGTGACTTCTGATTGCTTCCCTTGCCCTTGTCCTTTAGACCCCTTACGCTCACCAGGTGGCATTGCAGCAGTGGTTGTGAAGGGGGAGTGGAGATCACAGTCGTGCCACTATAGCGCCAGCCRTTCTGGCAGATAATCCCACATCCTCCAATGCCATCCAGGAAAGCTCTTTGTCTGCTCTGTCAATCTTCCAATCCAGATAATTGTTTACATTGCCGATGTATAACATCTTCCCATACCACAATAAATATGAAGATTTCATTCTGGAGTTGGTGACAAAAAGATTGTGCTGAGAGGAAAAAAAAAAACACTGAGAGAATGGATTTTTAACAGATTTGTATTTTTAGAAGTCAAATTGAAAGATTTTCCCTATTAGAAATGATTCAAAAAAGACTCAAATGATTCAAAAAATAAACCAAAAAAGACTCTCTGGAAACCGGGAAAAAACTTTTCATTTTTTAAACACTTTTACAGATTTTTTTTTCTTTAGTTTAAGTAAATTTTGTAATAATTAATTTGTTTCAAGAATTGAAGACTGTCAACATCCTAAAATGCTGCTCGGCAAATTTCTGAAGCAAAATGATTTCTTTCTGGGATAATAGAATAATAATTTTTTCCTACTTTTCATTGCTTTCCAACGTTTTACATTTGCAAATATTTACTATACTTGATTTATATTTAAAATGGTTTTGATACTCCTGAAGCTCCATTTTGTGAAGTACTGACTGTAAACTAAAAAAAATTCTGCCCACATCTAACCAAGATTTTTTCTTTTAGTGGCTATCTGTAATTTGCTGTATTCAATCAACATCATAATTTTTCTTGTAAGGTATTAAGATCATGTAGAGCCTGGTGATAACAGCCATAAATCATGGAGACAGGTCCCAGATGAAGAGTGCTTGACTTAATCATCCAGTACAGACCAGAGTAAATGTCACTAGCTGATGGGAGAAAAGGTGCATCTTATTTCTTTGCTCTTTAGCATGTATAAGAAAAATGAGGTTTTCTCATAGTGAAGTCGCTGGAACATTTTCTTGAAATTTTGAGTAACTTTTTATAGTTGGCTATTACGATGCATTTGCAAAATGCAGTAATGCATTTTACTGAGTAAACTATCCTTTAGCTTTTTTAAGTTCACAGATGCTAAGCTTAGAAAATACTACTGCAGTAACCTAGATTGCACTTCCATATAACAACCTATTCTCTCCTATATGACTGCAGCATGTCTTTCAGAAAGATTCTCAATCTTTATTTAATGACTTTAAAGGATAAAGAATCCACCACAACCCTTCATAAATTAGATCAGTAGTTATTTTTCCCTAAAGTAGGTAGATATATACCTATATTTAAGCTAAACCTAAATTTACCTATATTTAAACTACAACTCACTTAAAATGTGCACCTTATTTTTTCCTTGAATTTGCCTAGCTTCCATCTCAATTTGGTCATAATATGCTTTTATCTGTTAGATGAAAGAACACTGTAGTGTTAGATCTCTTCTTTCCTGTGTAGGCCTTAATTGTTTTATTAACTAATATCTACTTAAAAATACAAACTACAGAATAACCAGAAACTGTTGCTTGCTTTCTGCAGCTCTTTAGAAGATAGTTTGTAAAAACAGTAGACGTAAAATTTATATTTTCTATATTTTTTATTCTAATTTTTAAATAAAATTTCCTGTCTGTCTGTGTGGTTCCATAAGCATAGTAATCTGAGTGTTACAGATTCTGACCAAGTTGTTTCTCCCAAACAAAAAGCATTATTTAGTAGTTGAAATCCCTCAAAGTAAAGGAAGGGAACAACAAATTTTTTTGAATGTGGATGCTCAAAAAAAGTTTTTCAGGGATGACATAAAAAGAGGTAACAACTATATCTTTTAGATCAACTATAAGTGTTGTGCTTGCGGACTGCTCTGGCTGTCACTACCTGCTCAAGTGCTCTGAAGCTGGTCTTACTAGGGTCAGAAGGAGACTGGCTTGCCTCAATGGTTTTCGGTTCTTGGTTAACTATGATATGCAAAATTCTCATGCTTTAGGGCCTAATATTCCTTCATGTCATTTTCAGGATCTTTCTTCTTTTTGAGCTCAAATTACATAGAATGGATGTAGAAAGTGGTGCACTAGCACGTAGATTTTTTTGCCTGCTTGGACAAACCACCGTCTCATGTATTCCTCGTGCTCCGAAGGCAAGGTGTGCACAGGGAGACGTATGTGTATGGTCACATACATCTACAAACCACTACATAAATCAGTGGCAAAACTATTTTGTTTCTTAATCCTCTTCTTAGATAAGTAGCATCCCTAAGGAAATGTCTAGGATGCCAGGCAAGCATGTTTTGTAGTAAGCCCTTCATGTCAGTGCCCTGACAAACCATGTGGGCAGCCTGTGGGGTACATCCCAAAGTTGCCTTCAGTCTGTGTCAGGGCTCTGTGCCTGGAGCCAAACATCGCAGGAGGGAGAAATACCCCATATACACACAGACATGGCTAAATAGACACCCAGGTGTGTAACCTGGTAAACTCTCCAGTGTACTACCAAACACAGAATCACAAAATGGCTGAAGCTGGAAGGCACCTCTGGAGATCATCTACTCCAATTCCTCTGCTCAAGCAGGGTCACMTAAAGCATGTTAGACAGGATTGTGTCCAGGCGGGTTTGGAATATCTCCAGAGAAGGAGACTCCACAACCTCTCTGGGCAGCCTGTGCCAGTGTGCTGTCACTCTCTCAGTAAAGAAGTTCTACCCTATACTCAGGTGGAACTTCCTGTGTTTCAGTTTGTGCCCATTGCCTCTTGTCCTGTTGCTTGGCACAACTGAGAAGAGTCCGGCCCCATCCTCCTTTCAGATATTTATATACATTAATAAGATCCTGTGCTTGGAATGGTACACAGAATGAACTACTCCATCACCTTTCCAGGGATGGAGGTGAGGCTGACAGGCCTGTGGTACCCTAGGCCCTTCTCRCCTTTTTTGAAGACTGGAGTGTCACTGGCTTTCTTCACACCTCTTGTGATCCCCATACCTCTCTCAATCATCTTGGAAAGGTCCTGGCGACAACAGCTGCCAGTTCTCTCAGCACTCGTGGGTATATACCTTCAGGTCCCAAGGAAATGTGTGTGCCTAGTCTGCTCAAGGGAGCTCTTAGGTGATCCTTCTCCACCAAGGACAAGTCTTTCCTTTTTCCAGGCTTTCTGCCTGGGATTCATGCGGGCTGGTCTTGCCCGTACAGACTGAGACAAAGGTGGCATTTGGTATCTCTGCCTTTCCTGTATCCTTTGTCAGCAGGGCCCATGCTCCATTCGGCAGAAAGCCTACACCTCCCCCTTATCTTTATTTTTTATGGATGTATTTAAAGAAGCCCTACTTGTTGTCCTTGACATCCATCATCGTATGAAACTCCAGATAGGCCTTGGCCTTTCTAGGCTCCAAGCCAGACTTGGGCAAGATCCCTGTATTGCTCCCAGGTTATCTGCCCCTGCTACCACCTGCTGTACACTTCCTTCTTCTGGTTGAGATTTGCCAGGAGCTCCTTGTTTATCCATGTAGGTCTCCTGCCTCCTTTCCCTGACTTCTTGCTCATTGAGGGGGAGCATTCTTGAGCTTGGAGGAGGTGATCCTTGAATATCAAGCAGCTTTCTTGGACTCCTCTCTCTTCTAAGGTCCTATCCCATGGGATTCTTCTGAGCAGGTCCCTAAAGAGGCCAAAGATAGCTCGCCTAAAGTCCAGGGTCGTGATCCTGCTTTTTGCCCATCTCTCTCCTTGCATACTCCTGAGCCAAGGTTGCCCCCAACCTTCCCATCTCCAAACAGTCCTTCCAAGTTTGTGAGTACAAGGTCCAGTAGAGTATTACTGCTCATTTGCACCTCTACTACATGTCTCAAGAAGTTGTTACAGATGCTCTCCAGGAATCATCTGGATTGGTTGTGCCTTGCTCCAGTAGATAACAAGGTGGTAGAAGGACCTGTGACTGTGAAGTTACTTCCAAGTCTAGGCCTCATCTGGTCGGGTGGATTGCAGCAAAACCCCTCAACTTTATCACCCATGTAAGCCTGCCCCTTCACCCTTACCCTCAAGCTCCAAAGAGCCTATCATTCACCCTGAGGCAGAGCTCCAGGCATTCCATAATGCAGCTGTCTCACATAAAAGGCAACCCCCTTGCTAGCATCAAGGAGAAAACCACCTGGGCCTCCTAACCCTAAGCAAGGCCCCCAGGGTTCTGTGGTCATGTTTGATACATTCCATGTTGCCCTTGGCAGTCTTGCTTGTGTCCACAGGGAAGAGCAGCGAGGGAAAAGCATTGGAAGGATGGAGAAGTTTCAGCAGTCTCTCCACGACATCCTGGATGTGAACCCCTGGCAAGCAGCTCACTTCTCTAGACGAGTAGTAAGGTTAGCAGGTGGGTGAGTTTGTGCCCTGCAGCAGGCAGTCAGCCAGCCTCTACTATCACTCACCACTTCCTCTGGCCACACTTGCATGGGGCTGAATCCATCAGCCTAGTTGCTTCACTTGAAAGCATGTGCAGCTCCTCCTCAGCTTGGAGGGTAGAAAACCTGTTGATCAGCTGCAAGCCTTCAAGAGGAGCAGGAGCCTTCCTCCTTGTTTGAGGAGACACCAGCTTCCAGCCTTTACCACTGACAGACCCAGAAGGCACTGACTCCTCATGCATCTCTACTGCCATTGGGGGTTGGAAGTTGTGTGATCTCTGCAAATATCTTCTTTCTTTATTTCTTTGTCATCCTTTTGGATGTTACACAGCCTGCTCACTTCCTCCTATAACTCCTTGACACAGCTGGCGACACAGCTCAACAGCAGTCCATCCTCTGCCTTGCCGAGAGGCCCCCAGCTCTGCCTGCTTCCTGACCTTTGTGGAGCTGCATCTTGCACCAGAAGGTTCGTCTAGGTGGATGCCTCTGACGGGGCAGGGAAAGCAACCCCAACAGCTACAGGGAGACACAGCCTGGCATGTGTCACAGGCATATCTGAGCACAAGCAGCTCTAAGGAGAGTCAAGGTCCCCTTGTCTACACCCACTCTTCTGTGCAAACTGCTGCCTCTGCTGGCTGCCTCTAGTAGCTGCTTGGATAGATCCTGTCAGGCATCTCTGGCCCCCATCCGTCCACAGCCCAGATGYGGCACAGCCCTGAGCCCAGGTCACGCTGGGCTCCCAGGAACAGCCCATGGTGATGGAACAGAGCAAGAGCTGTCCACTTGGCCCCAGGGCCCTGAGTGGCCGCAGCAGGTCCGAGTGCCCACCCAGGCTCCTGAAGCACAGGTTAGGCAGCAGGGCCCAGGCTCTGGAACAGCAACAGCTCTCCCTGGGGCTCTCTTAGGGCTGACACTGCCAGGAGGCACTGGGCAGGGGGTCAGCTTTGCTGGGACCCTGCAGGGAGATGGTCCCATGTCCTGAAACCCTTTCCTGTGGGGCCCTGGCTGGGCAGAGCAATGAACCCMTAGGGAATGCTGACATGTGGAAAAGTGGCTCCTCCAGGGCTCCACTGCCACCTGCCAGCAGCCCTTCACACCAGCTCCAGGCCAGAAGGTCTTGGCAACATCCTGAGAGCACACAGAACCACTGGTCCCATCCCCCAAACCAGCCTCTGAGAAAGGCAAAGGAGGAAGCAGCCAAGGAGGAAACGTATGATCTCCCAGTGCAGCTGAGATTAGCTGCCAGTTTTATTCTCCTGGGGGCTGGGTCCTGGTGCCCTTACTTGCGGCTGGCATATGGCTCATCCAGCGTGGTCTTCACAGCCTGCTGTAGGGATGTTGTGGTCTTTGTAATAACGTGAAGCGAGCTGCCCTTCAGTCCGGCCCCGTCTGGCCTGACTGGCTGCTGCTCTCCAGCTCTCTAAGGAGCTGGAGGACAATGATGATTGTGGTTGGCTGCTGCTGCTGGTGCCAGCCAGGTCCAGCTCCACAGCAGAGACTGTGAGGGAGCAGGAGGATGAGCCCAATTCTGGCTGGCCGCTGCTGCTGCTGGTTCCAGCCAGGTCTGGCTCCGCAGCGGAGGCTGTAAGGGAGCTGGAGGATGAGGATGATTCTGGCTGGCTGCTGCTGCTGGTGCCAGCCAGCTCTGACTGCTCGCTGGGGCTGCAAGGAGAAGCGGCAAGGTCAGCATCATGGCCCCAAGCCCCCCCAGCCAGAGAGGCTGGAGCAGTGCTCCCAGCCTTCCTGGAGGCAGAGACACTCTGCCAGTGCATCCTGGAGCACCGGCTAGGGCCCGAGCCCGTGGGCACCTGGGTGCTTTGCCTCTTACCAGGACCCAAGCTGGCACACCCGTCGCATTCCCAGGTGTCACTGGCAGTGCCCAGGGCCGAGCAGCGCCGATGGGTCCCCTTGGAGGCACAAGAGGAGAACAGCAGCAGCTGCCAGGGCCTGGGGAAGCAAAGGGGTTAGTGGCAGTGGCAGCCAGGGCTGGCAGTGATGCCAAGAAGGCAGCCGTGGGCAAAGGGCCCAGAGCAAGGCGATGTCCAGTGGAGCTCTTGTGCTAAGTGCCTGCTCCCAGAGCCCTTGGTGAGACCAAGAGCCCCCACAGAGCCCCAGGAGCACTCTCCACTGCTTGRRGGCCTGCTTGGTCAGCACTACATGGAGGGGGACATCCCTCCTGTCCTGCAAGCTCTGTGTCCCCATGCCAAAGGAATGTCCCTTTCCCTGTCCCCATCCCTTGGAGGGGGTCCCTGCACCTCCTTGCCAGGCCTGCGGAGAGCCTGTGGGACCAGCATAGCAGCATCTACTGCCACACCGGCACCGGCACCGGCAGCTGTGACATTGCTGTGTTGGTGACATACCCGCTTTCCTCCAYCTGCTCCCTGCCTCGCTTAGAAAGGCATTGGCTGGCATCACGCTGGCTGTGCCTCTGATATAAATTAACATAGCACCTGTCTTCCTCCCAGGCTGGTGTTCTGCAGGAGAAGCAAGGGCAAGTCATGAGCCTCCCATGCACTGCAGATGCAGGACGTCCCTGCTCTCCTGGCCCCCTGCCCCTCTCCCAACTCTGAGGGGAAGCCGGGGCCCAGACCAGCAGGAGCCCTGTGGGTCAGGAGTGCCTCGGAAGCCCTTGGCCTGGCACAGCTCTTGTGCCCTTCTGTCTCAGGAGCCTGGCAGATGGGCAACAGGTCACACACCTGATGGGGACTAGGATGCCCATTCTTAACATTTCTGGCAGAAATTTTCTCCTATTATTGCACTGGGGGCAGCGGAAGCAYGACCTGCCCGCGCGGACRGCCTGTCCCTGCAGGAGAGACACAAGCAGCGTTAGCAGGAGATGCTGCTGGGCACCAGCCATGCCCCCAGGGTGAGGGGGAAGGGCCTCCTACCCAGATGCAGCTGCGGTGGAACCAGGCACCTTTGCATGCGGGGCACACCATGGTGGTGTGCAATATCCGGTCACCCACGGGCTCCAGGCAGATGATGCAGATGGTGTCCACATAGGGGCATGCCTGCACTGGCTGCTCTGGGTGGTGCTCCCAGCAGAAGGACCTGGGATGAGGATGGGAGAGAGGGGCAAGGTCGGAAGCACTGGGGCCTTTGCCGGTCCTGGGGAGGAGGCAGGGAGGCTGCGGCGCCCCRGCCGGCAGCCCTTACTTGAACTCCTTGAAGAACTGTGTGACGCAGCCGTGCTCAGAGCCGCAGGGCAGGTGGAGGCTGCGGCTGCAGCCCTTCTCCTGGCAGCTCATGGATGCACCCCTCTCACCACAAGCGAAGCAGCCCTGCAAAGAGCACAGCCGCCCCCATCGGGGACCCACACTGGGCCTCCGCRGCCAGCCCCACACCTCCAGGAAAGGCCCCGGGCTCTGGGTCCTGCTGCTCACAGCCCACACATCYGCCTCACRGAGGAGGTTTCTGCCTACGGTGGACCTGCTGGCAGCAGGAGCGCCGCCCAGAGCTGCCTGGAGACACGGGCCTTTCTTCCCCGTGGCACAGGATGAGCTCCCGCAAGGCTCTCCATGAGCAGACGTCCCCCACCCTGCCAGGCTCTCACCTTCTGGGCTGCGCTCTTGATTTTCTGCTTGATATCTGCAGGCAAGAACCCGCAGATCCCTTCCTCCCTGGTGCCTTGCTGCATGAGCCCGCTGGCTACGTACTGAAAAGCAGAAATGTCCAGGAGGTTGTGAGGTCGGCGAGGCAGGGACCATGGCTGGGCAAAGYSRGGGGAGCCCCCAGGGCACCTCCCAGGCAGCACTCGCGCACGCAGAGGCCTCGCTGCTGGTGTGTCGGCCCGCAGATGTCCAAGCTGACGTCTGCTTGCCGACACAGCATGCATGCTGGAGGGCAGAGGCAGCGGTGCCCGGCGGTGAGCACCCGGCCAGGGCCTGGGGGAGCATCGGGGGAGACACCCGGCAGGGCCCTGCTCTGCGCCGGCCTTGCAGGTGTTGGTCAGGGCTGGAGGTGCTGCAGAGGAGCTCCGCGGGTTGGAGAGGATGGGGCGCTGCCGGCAGGGCTGTCCCGGCGGGCACCCGCGCCCCGTCCTGGGCCCCCATTGCGGAGGAGGTACTGCCAGAGGCTCTGCAGTGGGGCCGCGGGGCACCGCCGCCTCGCCCTGCGCCGCTCGCAGGCCGCCCCGACAGCACCTGCCGTGGGGCTGTGGGGCGCCGCCGCCTCGCCCTGCACTGCTCGCGGGCCGCCCTGACAGCACCTGCCACGGGGCCGCGGGGCGCCGCCGCCTCGCCCTGTGCCGCTCGCGGGCCACCCCGACAGCACCTGCAGTGGGGCCGCGGGGCGCCGCTGCCTCGCCCTGCGCCGCTCGCGGGCCGCCCCGACAGCACCTGCCGTGGGGCTGTGGGGCACCGCTGCCTCGCCCTGCGCCAGTCGCGGGCCGTGGGGCACCGCCGCCTCGCCCTGCGCCGCTCACGGGCCGCCCTGACAGCACCTGCCGTGAGCCGCGGGCCACGGTGCGCCGTGGGGACGGGCGCGTCACCCTCACCACTCTCCCTCGAGTCGGGAGCCTTGCGCTTCACGGCGCGCCCGGGGCTCGTCGCCTTGGAGAGCGCCTTGGAGAGCTCCGGCCGCTGCAGCGCCGGGGTCGCTCCTCCTCGCGCTGCTCTGCCGAGCCTGGGGGAGAAGTGGGCGCTGGGCGAGCTCGCAGTGGGGCGGGCAAGAGCCCCGAGGCAGGGGCACCCGCTCCTCCTGGCACCCCGCGCCGCCCCTGCCCCACCTGCCCAGGCTGCTCGGAGGTGCTGCCCCCCAACCCAGGGTCGCCAGAGCCGCCCGCTCTTTTGAAGCCGCCAAGGGCGGCGGGCGGCCGTGTCATGGAGCGCCGCTGTGACCAGGCCGCCGCCACCGCCGCGGGGTGGCCTGCGAGCCAGGCACGGCCGTGACGGCCCTCGGCCGCCCGCTGTCCTCTGTGCCTGTCCCCGGTGTCCCTGGGCCCGTGCAAAGTGCTGCGGCGTGGCCCTGCCCTCAGCTGCCCCAGCAGAGAGGCCGGGTGCTGGTGCAGCCCGTTGAGGGACGGCACCTCTGGTCCTGAGGCAGAGCCAGGCCTGGTCACTGCACAGCCCATCATCCACCTGGAGGCAGAGCTCCAGGCACTCCAGAATGYGGCTCTCTCACATAAAAGGCAGCCCACTTCCTCGCCTTCCTGGCCTGTCCTTCCAAAAGGGCCTGTGTCCATCCGTCGCAGCGCTCCAGCCAGGCGAGCTACCCACCTCGTAATTGCAATGAGATTATAGCCTTGGAGCTGCACACAGCTCTCTCATTTGTCCTGTTGCTTTCCCGTGCTGCATCTGTTTGTGTATAGGCACTTAGCAGGGGCATCCAAGCACACTAATTTCCCAGCAGGGGTCAAGAGGTTTCCCCAGAGTCTTGACTTGTAGGCGTTTCCTTGCCTGCCTGCAAATGCTTGAAGTAGCCCCACTTGAGCCCCATTTTGTTGACTGCATGATCCACATATCTCTCCCCTTCCCCTGTTCTTTCCTAATTTAAAGCCCTCAAGGAGGCATCTCACAAGGGGATGCTTTGCTGGGTTGCTGGAGGGAGATGGTCCTGGGCACTGGAACCCTTCTTCTTGGGGCGCTGGCTGGGCAGATCAATGAACTCCCAGGGAATGCTGACGTGTGGAGAAGCCGCTCCCCCAGGGCTCCGCTACTGCCTGCCAGAGACCCCTTGCGCTGACTCTGTCACGAAAGGTCTTGGCAACATCCCGGGAGAGCACAGAGTCTTGCTCCGTCTTCCTTCCTGATACTTAGAGATTATGATAAGGGCCTCCCTCAGCCTTCTCTTCTGCAGGCTGAACAGGCTCAGCTCTCTCAGCCTTTTYTCATAGCAGGGATGCTCCAGTCCCTTAGCAGCCTTTCATTAGACTCGCTGCAGCATGTCCATATCTCTCTTGTATTGGGGAGCCATGCAGTGGACACAGTACTCCAGATGCAGCCTCACCAGGGCTGAGTAGAGCAGCTGGATCACCTCCCTTGACCTTCTGGCAAAGCTCTTCCTAATGCAACCCAGGATATCATTGGCATTCTTTGCTGCAATGGCACATTGGTAGCTAATGGTCAACTTGTTCTCCAATAGGACTCCCTGGTCCTTGTCTGCAGGGCTGCTCTTCAGCAAGTTAGTCCCCAGCCTGTACTGGTGTATGGGATTATTTTCCTTCTCATGTGCAGCATTCTTCATTTCCCTTTGCTGAACTTCATGTCGTTCCCCTCTGGCCATTTCTCCATCCTGTCAAGGCAGYGCAACCCTCTGGTGTGTCAGCCATTCCTCCCACTTTTGTATCATCAGAATATGAAAACCCCAAATACAGTCACCAGACTTTCTCAAGCAATTTTACTTTGGCTGAAGAAATTAAAATGAAAAGATATAAATCATTAAAGCTCTTTATCACATAGTATTGATATATCACATAATGGCTACAAACAGGATATTAATGATTATYTGAATCTTATTTCATGAACATGAATTTCTTAATTGGGTGAGGCCTATTTAATTGAGTATAGTCAGATCAGACTAATTGTCTCCACCATTAAGTATTCATGTTAAGTCTTTAGGCAAAGAATAAAATGAGCACATAAGTATTTTGCATGTTGCTATTTTCATGATATCTAATGGAAATGGAAGGCAGTGTCTGTATATAGAAAGAAAAATAGGTATTTAAAGAGGAGCATTCTCTGTAAATATGAAGATGGGACCTCTTCTTTGTTTTCTGCTGCTGAAAATACTTCTATTCAAAAAAAAAAAAAAAATGTAAACAGCTATCATTTCCTGCAAAGGATAAGCTGGCAAAATGCTAATAGCTATCATCTCACTTAAAAATGACATGTGAATGAAATAGGTAACTAAATCATTTTAGAAAATTAATTTTTATTTCATGCAGTGCCTAGCACTTGTATGCTTGCTTGCTTGCTTTTAGAAAGAAGAGCTTACCAAGTGATGGATACTGAATTTACAAGTATCATGTTAGTAGGTGCACACTCACTACTTCATCTAGCCCATAACCACTTTGAAATATTGTTGAACTGCTTCAAAAACCTACTTCTTAAAAAAAACAATAAAAACAAACAAACAAAAAAAAAAAAACCCAAGCCTTTTGTCACAATCTAGAGTGGAGATTTTTATAACCTGGTTCTTATAACTGAAATATTTGTTACTGAAGACAAACATATTCAAGATCTGGTATTATAAATGGGTTAAATAAAGAAGTTCTTGATTAGAAAAAACTAAGAACCTTCTTTTTCTAAAAGGTCACAGCCCCTCTAATGTTCAATTACATAAACATTAAAGCTGACAYAGGCTTATTTGACAACACTGGACTTTAGGAGAGCTAACTTTGGCCTCTTCAAGAATCCTGTGGGATAGGGCCCAGAAGGAAGAGGGGTCCAAGACAGCTGCTTGATATTCAAGGATCACCTCCTCCAAGCTCAAGAATGCTCCATCCTAATGAGCAAAAAGTCAGGCAAAGGAGGCAGGAGACCTGCATGGATGAACAAGGAGCTCCYGGCAAATCTCAKCCAAAAGAAGCAAGTGTATGTTTGGGAGTAGTCTGCATAGATTCCTCGAGGGGAAATCCTGCTTAACCAACCTGATAGCCTTCCCTAAGGGAATTCCTGCGGGGGTGGGGAGTAGATAGGGAGACGGCAGTGCCTCTTGTCTACCTTGACTTCAGGAGGGCTTTTGACACTGTCTCCTTATAGGAGGCCGAGAAAGTGTGGGCTAGAGGAGTGGACAGGGAGGTGACTTGAGAACTGTCTGAATGGCCGAGCTCAGAAGGTTGTGAACAGTGGCGTAAATTCTAGTTGGAGGTGTGTAGCTAGTGATGTCCCCCAGGTGACAATCCGAGTCCAGTATTGTTGAACTTCTTCCTCAGTGACGTGGAGGAAGGGCCAGAGTGCCCCCTCAGTGAATCTGCTGATGATACAAAACAAGGTGGAGTGGCTGACACACCAGWGGGCTGTGCTGCCATTCAGAGGAACCTTGATGGGGTGGAGAACTGATGTGAGGAATATCATGAAGTTCATACAAGAGAAGTGTAAAGTCCTGAACATGGAATAGGCACCCATACACCATTACAGGCTGGGGGTGAGCTGCTGGAGAGCAACCCTGCAGAGAAGTACCTGGGAATCCTGGTGGAGAACAAGTTGACCATAAGCCAGCAATGTGCCTGTAGTGAGAACATCTGTGGAAGATCTGGCGAGGAGTCAGTGACTGGCAGAGTATGCAGTAGGAGGTCCAGCACGTAAAGCTACACACTGACCAAATTCCCATCAGGGCCAGGCACATATATTCTATTTTGGCAATAATGTCTAGCTGCTTCACAGCTAGCAGTAGCTACCCAGGGTTAGTATAGCTGAGACAAGGAAATGGTACTAGTAGATTTAAGTGGCCCTTATGAACAATGAGTGGAGTCTGGCCTAGGCRCCTGACCCGTGCGTCTGACCCATGCCTTCAGCAGCCTCCCATTGGCAATCCCTCCTTGTGGTCCCTGGGTCTTCTCTTTCAGCTTGTAGCATAAGTTCTTTATTAAACATTTCCTGTTTAACACATTAGGATCTTTGAGTGTCTGTCTCCACTGATATCCAACCCTYTTTTGCCTGCCTTGTGGTCAGAGTGCCCTTGTGGACAAGAAAACCAAGGTATCCTGGGGTACATTAGGAAGAACTTTGCCAGCAGGTCAAGGGAGGTGATTCTTCCCTTCTACTCAGCCCTGGTTCGGCCGCATGTGGAGTACTGTGTCCACTGCTTGGCTCCCTAATACAAGAGAGATATAGACATGCTGGAGTGAGTCCAGTGAAGGGCTGCTAAGATGATGAAGGGACTGTAACATCCCTACTATGAGGAAAAGCTGAGCAAGTTGGGTCTGTTTAGCCCAACTRGAGAAGAGGAGGTTGAGGGATGATCTTATTAATGTATATAAGTATCTGAAGGGAGGGTGTCAAGAGGATAAGAACTCTTCTCTGTTCCAGTGGTAGGATGAGAGGCAGGAAGTTCTGTCTGAGCATGAAGAAAAACATTTTTTTATTTTGAGAGTGGCAGAACATTGGAACAGATTGCCCAGAGAGGTTGTGGAGTCTCCTTCTCTGGAGATATTCCTGGAGATAGTCCTGCCTGGACACGATCCTGTGCAACRTGCTGTAGGTGACCCTGCTTGAGCAGGGAGATTGGACTAGATCTCCAGAGGTCCCTTCCAATTTCAACCATTCTGTGATTCTGTGATTCTTTCTATTCATTCCTTATGGTCATTCTAACCTAATGATATATCTTTTACAAAATGACCACATTCTGTTGACATTTATTGTCAAGGTAGAACATAGGTRAAAGCAGAGGCCAAGGCCAGCCTGGTACCATTTTTTTTTAATATCCATATAAAAATGTTTTTACCATCAGTGGTACTAAGATACTTAGGTGCATGTGTATGGGGGTGATCCTTTCCTCTGATCCTATTGACTTTTCGCAAGAGAACATTGATGTAATTCTGTCTAGGTGATAGCTCAATTGTATCTAAGAACTCTAGCTACAGCTCTGGAACCCTTAGAGGCTTTCAAGACCAGATGCAAGCATGGTTTGGCTCCTCATGACTGAGGATAGCTGGGCTCATAAATGCTAGTATATGACATCTGATTTTGCCCAAGCACTCACATACAGTAGACAAGGGCTAGTTTATGGTCAAAGTGGTCATTGTGGAATTAGTTCTTTTCATGTATGTATTATGAACTGATCCTGATTTTCATGATGAATAGAATTAGAAAAAGTGGAAAACTCTCAGATAGTTTTACAAAACTCTCAGCCACCAACCCTTTGAGCTATAAATTTAAAGACTTTATTTTTATTTTTTTTTCAGTAAATACTTCTGGTTTTTTTAAAGGTTTTATGTTATTTTATTTATGAAGATTCATCATCTTTGAGAAATTCTGTTTTTTATTTTTACTTTTGTCAGTCAGAATAAGTGGTAGGGAAGTCTCAAGTACTTTTTTCATAGATTACAGTATTTAGATGTTTTTCTTCTGACTTTTTCTTACATGTCTTGATCTATATGTATGAAGTTGTGTAAATCTATTTCCCTCAGTACATTTTCTTAATTGTTTGATGCAGGCTTGATGTCACTTCATTTGCAGAATGTGACAAAGGATTTTACTCCTTTTTTATCAGGGAATATCTRTTCAGTTCTGACATTATTTGTGTTTCTTAAGAAAAAGATTGGCTTTTCGTTTTTTACAGCGATTGCTTTTTCTACTTCTCCACTTTTTTTTTTCTTAAACTAACCATAGATGACAAAGGTGGAAGAAAGATAATTTCAAAASACATCACTGATCAAAGTTAGATCTACTTATTGTATGGCCAGAATTCAGCAGTAAACAGCAAAAAGGATTTCACTGCAGGCCATTTATGTTATCAAATGTTGTATGAATGAATCACGAATAGGCTAGCAGGGAAGGCCAGATGCACTATTTAAATGGATTAGGTGGGACAGTTTACTTTTATTAGGAGTTATTGCAATTCATTTAATTGAATCTGTTCTGTTGGCAGTGATCCCAATAAACAGACATTTAATTGCCCAGAATGCCTGTGGTAGATAAACCATTTCAGACTAAATATGATCTACTTCTTTATTTTGTGGTTCCCCTAAGCATAAACAATCCTTAGTCTTTTTTTTCTTTTTCTTTTTTTTTTTTTTTTTTAAGGTATGGATAACCTGAAAGCACTGGTTTTGTTAGTGCTGCTTTTGTGCAGCCTATGGAGCACTCTAAGCTTTCCTGAGTGTGTGTGAAGAGTAAGACAACATATCAGGAAAGGTGTGCCACCTTTCCAGAGAAAGCTTCAGTACCTCATTAGTATAAGATGACAGACTCTTATAGCAAGTCTTGCCTAAGTAAGAATATCTCAAAAGGGATAATACGTCAAGTTTTCTAGTTTTCCACAGTCTAGAATTTCCTCATGCTGCTGGATCTTTTGAAGCTTTTCATTGCTGGATGGAAAGCCACCACTGTATCCCTCTGTATCTACAGAGTTACTACATTTTATGCATGCCTAGATTCCATTTACAGGTAGCAACTACACATTTGTTCTTAAGGGACTTGAATGAGAGAAAGGAATGCACAGGTTAAGCCTGTGTTTTCTGAAATGTTAATACATTTTACACTTGAGCAGTTAAGAAACATCAATGAGTCCAAACACACCAAGTCTGGGATTATTTCCGGATTTTCCTGCACACTGGGGACCGTATCTCATCCCTGATGCTTGAAGTCATGTCATTGTGCTGCAGGAGCTATACGGGTTGAAATGGGACTTGAAAGAATAATCACAGCAGGCAGACATCAGTGGAGCATGGAAGTGAGCGTGCTGCCGTACTGAGCTAAACCWGCCCCAAGACACATAGTAATCAGTTTTTTTTTCAGATGCAAATTATTAAGTTGTTTTATAGACATTACCGACTGTATATGAATACTGTATTATGAATAGAATCATAGAATCATAGAATGGTAAGGTCGGAAGGGACCTCTGGAGTTCATCTAGTCCAACTTTTTGGTGTCTGTTTTCAGGACTGTGTCTGTATTTTATATTCAACTAGCATTACATGCAAACCAGAAAACCTACAGAAGCAATCCATGCCTCCCTGCTCTGAGCAAGATGGACCAAGTACTAGCTGCCCTAACTCACTGACTGCTGGGCAAACTCTTGCCTCCTGGAGTCTGATGTTCTTTTATATAACTTCAAAGTCAGAAGTGACTTAGCCTATTGTCTAGCAAAATATTCTGCATAGCAGATTTTGAACATTGTGTGGCTAAGGAAGGAACAGAATCGGTGTTTCCATAAGAAAACAGAAAATTTTCTATAAGAAATCTCTAGTCACTTGAGTGCTGTATAGAAGACGGGTAGCAACTCCCCTTCTAGCCATTTTTTAGGTGTCTGCAACTACTCGGTGTAGAACTTGATCCTTGTCTGGTGTACGTTAGGCATGTTGGCAAAATATGTAATAGGCTACATGCCTGGGGGGGCTCAGGCATGCCTCTGAGTCTCTAGATCTCCTCCAGATGTCCAGCAGAGGTAGGAGGTACAGCTGGGTTTGTGCTTTGGGGATAATTATAGGATCCCAGAGAGAATATAAAGGTTGAGCAAGTCTAGTCTCACATTTTGCATTGGAGCATCTAAAATCTGCTAAGTCCTCTGTTASATGTCTTAAGACTTTTAAGCGGTTAATTCTGAATCTCATCCTATATGAAGCAATTTCACTGCATCTGCRTGGATGTTACTTCAGTTTCCACTGTGTGTCATTCTTAATCTGAAGTCCTGATCCACCGTAGTGTAAGACAATGTCTTATTCCTTTAAAATAGGTAGATTTGCATTTGTGATTTCTTGGAATATGAATTTTAATACTGTTATTTTCAATTATCACATGAAGTTTGACATGAACAACACTCAAAATTCTTTTGAATTAATGGTTTCTCAAAGTGTCTTCTGATTAGGCACTGCATAAGCTCCTCTACAAACTTGCCTACTTTCAGATTTTCCTCAGCTGATATCCTGAAAATGGGTAACACTTTGAGCGATGCCCAAAGGCACTTGCATGACCAAAGGCTAGTCTGTAGCTGTAACCTTCATTCTCTCCTCTTACTGCCTAATATTTGGCTATTCAGTTACATTAACACATTGCTCATTTTTACATTTGCCTACTTAACAAGACAGGATACTGTTATTCTTAGTCCTGTGTTGGTCATTTAAGGAACTTTTTTTTCCTTAATTCTATTTCGAAGTCTTTCTCACAGAGTTGCTCCTGGTCCTCAGCAGTAAAACCAGACCAGCTAGGATGCAATGTATTATTTATATTCTAGTAATTTTTTTTCTTGGCTTTCAGCTTTGAATAGGGTTATTATTATTATTATTACTTTTTTTTTTACTATTGTTCCTTTTATTAAAATACCTAATCTGTAGCTTATTGGCTGTTCATATTGACAAATTGTTCTCTTTCCAGTATAAACAAACGTATAAATGTCAGGTGAATTTGGAAGTCCCGTCTGCTAGCATTTCATCTTAGGATAATTTTGTGTTTCTTACTTACTTGCTGATATTTGCCCAGATGAGATTAGTTTTTTAAATTATTAGATGGCCACAGGCTTCAGAAAAGATCTGAGAAGCTGAAAAAATACTGACGTATATGAAAGCTTCAAAAGAGGCTGCTATTTCCAAACCTAGACTTTCTTTCAGWTCTCTAGACCTGCAAACAAAATTTTCACTAGAACAAACAGATAAGCAGGTAGGCATTTTCCATGCAAACTGTGTTGAAGCTTTCAGACCTCCACTCCCTAAAAGTGTTCTGGAAATGAGTGGACACACCACTCACAGGCCTCCTGTCGCAAATGTAGCTGATGGTCTGAGGACCTGGGACTCCACATTGTTGGGTACTATTCATCCTTTTTCAGAAGAACAGCAAACGGACTTTACAAGATCTTTTGGGAATAGATGCCCAAACCTTATTCACAGATCTGAATGTGCTCCTTGCAAAGTGAGTAATTTCCTGAGCCAAAATCAGCTTGTTTAAACTTCACAGCTGGTTGTACCAACAAGGCCATGTTCAAAGCATAAAAATCTCACCTCCTTAAAGAGTACATATGTCATTGATAACAGSAAATAAGGAGTGAAAAATGTAGATTAAGGGCAAAGCTGAACTGAGGCTCAATAGGGGCATTTGTTTGCTGACTCCTGACTGACTTGGTGCAGAAAGAAGTTAGTCAATAATATAATAAACAAAATAATAAACACTTCTGAGGAAACTGCATCCTAAMTATCAGATTATTTGATTGTAATTGTTTGTACACATTTACTGARTGACAAAGAATTTGGCCACTTTAAGTGGCAACAGTAAATTATATATGTTCACTGGCATTTAATTACTTTATACTAATTGGTTTAGTAAGTACCAATTATATCCCTAAATGGTTTTGTAAATGTTAATGTATCAGCTGCATTCCTCATTTTCCTGTGTATTTTGTGGTTAGAAAATGAAGCAGTATAATGTCTTTCATACTTATTAGTCATCATTATATTCTCTAGCAAAATGGTATTTCCAATGTAATGATATTTGCAAGTATGTTTAGACTGAAATTCTCAGTATCCATATTAGTCGATAACCCATTGTATTACCCTAGGTAGAAGAATGTGCGAGAGAAAAAACATCATGAAGTGAAACTATGTTCCGAATGTTTTGTACACTTTTCTAGTAGMCACATATAATATTAGCTGACTAATTAAGAGAATACGAAGACTTTGWAATGATCTTAGCTATTGCTAAAGTCAGTTCAATATTTACTATTGTATGACATCAGTGGTCCTCACTACAGAAGTGATCCCATTGATATTACCATATATATTTGTTTGATTTTGCATATTGAAAATTTTCTACTGAAGAATATTGTCCTGCTGAAACAAAGTCTTCCAGGAATGYGTCAAATCTAAAGAAATTTCTGCTTGATTCATCAAGAAATGTTAAAATGATTATTTTGGACAAGAATTGACTTTGGAAATRAAATGACAATCTTCATTTAGTTTCAGCGTAGAGCATTGCTTCGTTTGAGTTAAAAATAAAGCAAAGCATAAATGCTATTTTGTGTCAAAATGTTGATATGAAGTAACAATGACCAAGTCTAGAATTTTTTCATGCCCACTTTCTAAATACCTCCTAGTACTATCAATATCACTCTTGCCTCTTTCCAGAAACACCTTACATACTTAGCATGCATGATCAGTGGAAAAGGATCRGCTTTTTGTTTGTGCAATTAACTATAGAAAACGTGCATTCCTAGAGACCATGTATACTGATTCTGCACATGAGGAGGCATATAACATCTAGCTGTAACCGAACTTGCTTGCACTCCCACAGCAGTCTAGTTTCAGTAGAATTGAACACCCCGTGAATTAATTTATCCTACTTTTCAGGCTGCTTCACTGCTTTTGGCACTCATGGTAGCAAATTTACAGCTGGCCTGAGGATGACACCCTGCATGGCAGTATGCAGCACTGGCATACCCTTATTCAGTGTTTAACATTAAGCATGGGAGTAATTGTTACTCTGAGATGTCAGTTGGTTATCTATTAGAGAAGCTGTCATGGGGATTGCATGCTGTGGAATTTACATTACTGTTTTGAAATGCTATATGATTTCTTTAGATTAAAAGACACTGTCAGGTAAAATCAAATCACATTTCCTATTTTGTTTCTTCCCTTTACTCTTAATATGTTTTGAATTGAAAAATTTGAGTTTGTTTTCAATTTGAGTTACTCTCTACTACTGCGCTTTGCTTTTATGACAATCTCTGGTCTTTACTTGTGAAAATGTCTGTTTTACATTTCTGAATAAACAGTTAACATTGGAACATATGGTAACAGCATTTGACAGAAAGAGTCATTTCACCCCCAMACAATCTCACTTAATAAAGTCCCATTACATATATTCTTAATCACAACCTAACTATATAACTCAGTAGAGTCTTTCTGTTATTATTMATTATTTGTTTGGTGGGAGTACCTAAATTATGAATCAGAACTGAGACCCTATTGTTCTAGATGCAGGATTTCYATAGAAATTTTTCCAGACCATAAAAAGTGCATGAAATGAAAACATACTAAACACCACATGTACATATAACATTCCAACATTTGGAGTTGTAACCAAATTCAAATCCAATGACAATTAAGTGCAACTACCTTCTCCCTTTCCCTTTTAAACAAAATATKATATTTCTTGGGGTTGTGATAACTCTCAAAATTCACTGCTTATCATAATACTTCCTGCATTACTTCAAAATCTTGCCTTGATTTTTCCTTGGCTTTGGTCTTTGAATTGGCTAAGGCATGCAGTGGGGGAATAATTTCTTTCCCATTGTTTCCAAAAGGATAATGTAACAGAAAATTACTGGAACTGAAGGGGAAAAAAATTGAGATCCTCAGAGAAAAAAAAAATTGTGCAACAAAGTTTAAAATTAAAATGTACTGAAGCAGATTTGATGTAGTACATAGCAGGCTTGATCAAAAWGGACTGTTGCCAAGCTGGATATTACTTCCTGTAGAACAAGGAGAATCTATTTTGAATCCTATGATCAAGTTGTCAAAATATTACTCATCATGATGTTAAAAATAGTAAGCTTAGTGCAAGACAACAGTGCAGCAACTACTGTTACCTGCTAGCATGTTCTCATCAGAGAGCTGGTCTGTTTGGTAAACTGGGCATTGAATAAGTATTTGCAAAACCTATGGTCTGCAATGAACTGCTCTGCCATTCATTTTCTTGGTGATCTTGGGAGTATCACTCCTTACTTGATTTT
>NW_028186535.1:2618660-2668206 GCF_003343005.1 Rhea americana
GTTTGTGTCTTCTCAGCTCCTTTGTTCCTGCCTATTCCGTGCAGGATGCCAGTTCCTCCTCCTCCTCCTGAAGAACTGCAGCCATCTGAGACCCTGTTGCACCAAGTTTCTGTTCTCCGGGGAACCTACAATGCTCAAACAATTTCAACACCAGTTTGGCTTGGGTGGMTGCCACTGCACTTTGGTGCTTCGGAGACATTTTCTTGACAACTCTCTTGAATACATGTTTGTTTCCACAACTGAAGAATGACTTCTCCATAGAAAGGCACAACTGTGTCTTTCTCAGTCACATAAATCAAGATGAAATCAGTGAAAGTCTGAAAACAGAATGCTCAAGTCTGGCCATGTTGCTTTTAATTTTCCCCAAATTAACATTTTACACCTAAACTGTAAAACTGAAATTATGTATGATAGCTCTTGAAAAAAGACAATCAATTTCTAAAGAAGTTTTCAACTGAGTAATATTTAAGAAAGTCTGTGACTTTAAAATATTTTTAAATCTGGTAAAATTCTAACATTATTATTCAATCACATCACGCTGCTAACACAACAGCTAACCGTTTTCCCTACATTCTGTGGATTTATTCAAGAAGGGAAGAGAAGGCTTCTCTTTCTGATGAAACAAATTTTTGATAAAAAAGGGTGTTTAAGAAATTATTGGTTTCCTAATTTGAAAAGTCCAATTTAATGATAAGCTTTTACCAAGGGACTTTATTAAATAAGCTTTTGTTTTCCAATTAATGTCAGTAGAATTTACTTTGTCTTTTTAAAAAGACAGCAAAGATTAACTCCTTTTTTGAAAAAAACAACATTCTCTTTCCAATAGAAATTGGGGATTTAATATTTTTTTTGTGAAGTCTTTCATATCACTATCTTCTTCCCCAAAATTCTATTTAAGTAGAATATGAACTTTGGGTTTTTGTTTGCTTCTCTGTTTAAGAAAAAAGGTCATTTTCTGCTGGGATTAATGGTAGCTTAATAATAAGAGTCAGAGTAGGGGAAAAGAAATAATTTACATGAGACCTTTTATAAGCGCTGATGTTACAGACTTTATTTTAAGAGATTTATATTAATGAGATGTCATATGCAGAAAGAATGAGGTGTCATATGCAGTAGGAAATAAACCACATGCTTAATGAGGGTAAAAGCACAGAAATAAAATAGAGATAGGATTAGATCAAGCTTCCAACCATTATATTTTTCAAAATAACCAAGTCTGTAAAGTGAAAAACATAACTTGGTCRTAAGTATTTAAACTAGTTGCAGTTAAATGTTTGGGAAGGAGCCTTTTCAATTTAAGTTACTTTTATACTGCTAATTTTTATTTAATTGACATATGTATCCTCATTCATACAGGTACAGATACATACATATGCAAAAACTGAAGATGTGGACGAAAAAAAACGCAGTTTACTTAAACAGAATAAAATAAACCTATTGAAAAAGGACAAATCACCTGATATTTCACCTTTCAAAAAGCACTTTCTTAAATAATTGGGTTACATGAGTTTATTTTTCCAAGGAAAATGTAACCAAGTATTTCTCAGTGAAACTGACTGAGGGGTAAAAATAATCCTTTAACAAATAATATCTCCCACTACAGAGACTTTGCAGCTTCCAGATGTGGTTTTAAAACTAAGGACAATTTTGGCCAAGATGCTTTCTGTATTCCTTCTTCTTATCAGAAACGTGTTTAAGATCACTGAGATACTGGGGGTTAGGTWGTCATTTTTTTACTCTTTGTTCTTTGAATTTCATTTGACTCTTATTTGCTTTGATTTTTAATGTCAACATCCAGTTATGTTTTTTTTTCTTTTTTACAAGAAAAAAGAACATATTATTACCATTCTGCATATTATTTATCTACATTTTTGATCTAAATTTACTGTTTTCTGGATTGGAGTGCAATGTAATATCATAGTAACAAAAGATTCAATGATTACAGAAAATAACAAAACGAACTGGAACTACAGGAACTATAAATTACTCTTGATGTTGAATGTTGATTCATATGGTTTATTTACAGTTCTCCAGTTAATTTTAAGTCCATATAATATATCCAAATAACTGGAACCAAAGCGCAGAACTCAAGTGACACATACTACTATGGCCATGCTACCATCACTGCTGGTTTTGTTCTTCATTACTTTTCACTTTTCCAGTTGTTCCCTCTCTCTTCACTAACTTTTCTTGGCTCAGAAATGCAATACAAAGTACTCTGTGAAAAATTCATACTTTTTTATGTTTGCTGTTTGATGTCAAAGTGCATTAGACCTGCYTTTCTCTTTGTGTTACAGATCTTGTTATGAGGCTACTGAAGCRTGGATTACCAGCTGTGTCCTTCAGACTAAAGAGATACCTATTGGTATTCTAGAATGAGTTCTGAAATAGCTAAAATATATGGAGAACCAGAAAATAGTAGCTCAGGGGTGTTATGGTTCCTTCTTCAAGTATAAGTTTAATTCCATGTTTTCTATTTCTATAYTTTGATACTGTAGGGTGAAAAGCAAGAAATAGGTTTAAAGTCTATTGACAGAATTTATTTCAGACAGGATGCAGCAAATCTTACTGCTAACAGTATGTGGCAGATGAAAATGTCAAAAAAGTTCACTGAGGACAAAAAAGTAAATTGATTTCTCAKTAAAGGAATATGAAGTTATATCTTCAGAAGAGTGAGATGGGCAACATCTGCATCAACTGCTCTTAAAAAGTATCTAGGTACCCTTGCACACACATGAATATATCTTGCTTTCTCAGAACTGCACTTTCAGACTTTGAGCCTGGCTTTCTGGGAATATTGGTGCATCGCAGAGCAGAGTCATAGCTTTTCATTTCATTTTATGTCCTTGCAAAGGCTCAACCTGAGTCTTCTACTCATAGTGGGGTCATATCAAATTCAGTCTTAGAAATCATACTTATGTTAACAACCTCATGTTACCTATCAGTGTTACATTATGTAGCCATAGAAATGACCTAAAAGGACAACTTTTCTTTATAGTTTTGCTTGATCTTTTTGGTCTATCTACTCCAAGATTTTCTTGTCAACTGCTTCCTAAAAGAAATCTGAAAATATAAAGATTATCTGGTTCCACAGTGTTCTTTTGGCAGAAGGGTCTCATAAAGTCTCTGACATTTAGTAATACTTTGTTGTTCATTCTCTGTGCATTGTTGCATAACTTTGTTGAGCGTGACCAGGTAAAAGTGAAATCCTTTGTATGGATGTTGAAGATGCAAACTGCTATCCAGTATTTCTGTTTCTTTCCAATAATGCCAGCATTCTCTGAGAGTATTATCTATTTATCTCTCTCTCTCTCTCTATCTATACAAAAAAACTAATACACACAGAAGGAATAGGTATATTTAATGTATACCTATCCAAAACCTCATTTCAATTTGTTGATGTGTTTAGAAAAGCTGACAGAATACAGTAAGTATGCAAACGTTTTCATGCTTTTCAGAAAGCATTGATTAATTACACCTTGTAGGGCAATGAGCTTGTCAATTAGACAGAAGACTCTTACCAGCACTATAAAACTGACTGCTATCTAGACATGTTTGACATGCAGTGAACTCAGTAGTGTAGATACCAACATATCATTCCTTCCAGTGAAAATGATCTTGAAAGCTATATGCTATATGTGAGCAAAACCACAGAAGCTTCTATTTCCCTCAGATCTACCTCGAAGTCATACAGGTTCTAAGTGACAGAACAAAATTCTGCAACATTGAACTAGAGATATCCCTTCAAGGGAAAATAAACTAATGCCAATAATCTTCATTTCAGCTTCAAGAATAAGTGCAGTCACTTGAAGGCAGCAACCATTCTCTGTATTAGTGACTAAAATGACACCTTAATTTTCTAATAATTAATGTTATTTCTGAAGGCTCCAATACAAACTCATCATAAGAACAACTCCATCCTAAGCAGGTGACTGTCATCCATCATAACTGGGGAATTTTCAGTGATATGAGATTTTCTAAAGCTTAAATGAGAGATGTCAAAACATCCAATCATAGGGAAACAAACACAAGTTATTCTAGTCAAGTTTGCTGAGCTAATCACTTCAGAAAAAACTTACATCAACTCTAGATACTTATCCTAATTCTTGCTTATATGGGAAAGAGTGATGTTAATTTGGCACCAAGGGCAATTTTGCCTGGAAGGTATCTTTGAATCACAGTCTTTATTTTCCTAATAGTAGTGAGAGTAGGGTCCCCTATTTTTGTTCTTTGAGGTGTACTTGGACATAATATTCCAAGTGATACTCAAACTTGTCTTTATTGCTCTCATAATAATCTGTTATGGAAATGAAATACAAGACCTGATACACTGATTCAACTATTAGACATTTTCCTATCTGATGACATCATTTCCTCACACACTTAGACTTCATCAAGGAAAAGAATATATGTTGCTAAATGTCGTGGGGAAAATGTTGCCTATTGCAGTTTTGGCACTAAGGGATAGGTACACTTCTTGTGCCATGACCAAATATCTCAAAACAACACTGAAAACAGACTTTGGCAAATAGAATCATTATTAGAATTAACTAGAACTTAGGGGAATTAAAATTAAGCATTACTTTGACAACTTGTTATTTGTTGCAAGAACTTGTTATTTGTTTTTGTCCAATCGGAGTTGGACAAAAGCACTTGTCTGAAAATAGAGGTTAAAATAGTTCATTCTTACAGACTGAAGAGCTATATTTTTCAGTTGGTATATTTTATGCTGCTGATTGTTTTGATTGGTATGACAATAAGTAAAACGGTAAGGGGATCAAACTGCCGCATGCATTTCTAATATCTGAAAGCATATAAATATTTTGACACAAGGAGCTGAGATTTTAAAATGCTAAGCACTACAGCAAAATGGATTAGCCTTTAGTAAGGGGAGCTTCAAATTGCCAGTGCCAGGGGGTTAATGGAAAGCAGAGTGTCATATTTGCTGATTTACCCTTTCACTATCTTATCCAAAACACCTGGGTAATATGTTACTCACAAATTATAATTCAATAAACAGACTTTGAGTTTTAACCCTTAGTTTTTTTTCAAGAGTTTCAAATAAAATATATATGAAAATGCTGGATCTGTGGAAAAGTACTCTGCTTTGGTTACTATTACAGAAATATCCTATAGACAGAATGAATATAAAGTACAATACATCAATCCTTTTGAAAACTTCAGAGTACTTCATGATCTAGAGATACTTGAATATTTTCACAGCAGGACTCATAGGGAACAGCTGTATTAATTTTAAATGAATTATTTTATCTGGATCTGTCATAGTTTGCTGGGAATAGAGAAACATTTTATCTGAGACTGTAAGTTTGAAAAATGTGTTAAGGTCTATTATTTCTATTACTACTTTAGAAAAACATACATGAAATAATTCCTGATACTCTCTAACAGCAGTCTTCAGCACTAATACCAGGTGAACCCTGGCAGAAACAGGACCAGTTTCCAGAGGATTTACCTTGCCCTTTTGTAGTTTTTTCAGCTGATATTGAGTTGTCGTTGTGTAACGTTAATGATTTCAGRGTGCTCTAGTATTAAGAAACTTATTAGCCTGAATTTGCAGCATATGTTTTCCTCACAACAGGCAGATTCTCCCTGTTTCTAATGCTACTGAACTGCCTCTGTTAGCCCTGATGTGGTGAGCTGAATTTAAGATTTAAAAATGTCTATATCTTAATAAATTTTTACTAGCTAATCCTGGCCCTTGGAAAATGATATTCCTGTCTGAGAGAGAAAGAGTGCTATATGTTAACTGTGGTAGATTGCTCTTGACACAGTAAAGGCTTTGGGTCAGGAGAAAGGCCGTGTCCTCCCATTTTTGTTTCTGATCCTGATATAAACCAGTGTGCCAAATGCCAAGCGTTCCTAGGGGTCCATTCATTARTAAAAGATAATCAGATCATGCTCAGTGTTAGCTGCTCATCCCACTCTCCTGTTCCCCATAGCAAGAGCAGCAAGGAGAACAGAATAGGAGCTGTTCTTCATCCTGCTTTGCTGATACCTTACTCCACTGCGCAATAGATGGCAGATACTTCCAGATACCTTGTGCAAATAGGAGTAAGAGAATGGAGCAAGAGAGTAGAAGTTATCGAGACATGAATCCCAGGAACACACTTGCCAGAGAGAGGTGATGTTGCTAGCACCAAGCGGAAGGTCTTGTATGTAGTTAAACGATTACTTTGAGGGAAATAACTTGCCATTCCTGTCTTGAAGTACTTTGTTGCTTAGATCTGCATCCTTTAATATATGGGTTTTAGCCAACTATTTAGTGTTAAGATGCAGTGTCTTATTAATATATACAGATTATACATCAGATATATTACTTAATAAATAATACACAGTTTATATATATTCTGTATATACTACTGCTCTTTCATTTTCTTTCTTATCTTTCGATCAATTTTTAAAAGTCAATCAATTTTAGTCTGTTTTACTTTCTGATTTCCTTTCCATTCTACTCCTTTCTGAAAAATAGGTCAGGGTATTTTTTCCACATTGAATTTTCTACCATTTCTCAAGATTCTTCTGCAGCTCTTCCAAGAAAAAAATCAAACTTTGTTCTTGGTAATGAATTCATTATATCTGCTCTGCTTCTTCAAAGGACTGTGCAGTATTGAACAACCTCTCAAAAGTTATGCCAAACAAAGAGGTTTCTGAAAAGTGAATTTAATATTGGTCACAAAGAATGACAATCTTGTTCCAGTGAAATTAATGGGATTTTCTATATGACCACTATTTTGCCCTGCAAAAGAAACAAAGTTCTGATCCAATACATATCAATGGAAAAAGCTTCATTGATCCTGTTCAAAATGAAAATGCAGTTCAAGGTTTCAGCTCCTGTTCACAGAAGTGCCTAAATCCAAAGGTTTGCTTTTACCTTGGAATTTTTGTTCAAAAATGTACTTTACTTAGTGTTTTATTTTCATGCAGATGCTATGTCCATTATTTTTATCTGTTTTTTTTTTGTTACTGTGTATCGTGTAATAAATGCGGCAACATTGTATTCTGACTGTAGACATGTCACAATATTAGTTCTTGAACAGCCCTGTTTTATATTCTGTCTGCTCTCCTGCTGTAATGCTTCCTCTTGTACATATGTTTGWAAGCTCTGCAGCTCACTTATGCATGAAGAATGCTGAGCTAATAGAGAAGGGTAAAATCTGAGACGGTAACACAGCACATGGGTTGAAAGGAAGACTAGAATACCCTGGACACTTATGACTCTAAAACTCCTCCAGCCTGTAATATTTGGCAATTTAAACGCTGCATAATACAGTGGCTGTACTTGGTTTCTTAAATCTAAATGTGTCTTATCATGACTGGACATTAATTTTTTCTTAGTTTCCTACAGCAAACCTTTCCCTTTGTGTATATTTTGTGTGCACATTTTTGGGATATATGCTGCAAGTTTCCACAACTAGCTATACAATAAGAATACTCTGCTCAAAGAGCCTTCCCATATCAATATTTCTGATTGATCTAAAACCCCTTTATGGCAATGTGGAAAGTGAGAATGCCCTACTCCAATGACAACAAATGCTCGGTATACTTGGTGAAGATACCTAACAACACAAGAGACTCAACCAGTATGATGGTATGATGGTATAGGTCACCAGTACATGGTATAGGGACCTAAGGGCATTAAACTTGATTGGATTAGATTTTTCATTTTTCCTACTTTAATTGTGACCTCTTCACTGTATAGTTTGACTCATAGGAAGTATATTCTGCCTTAACCTTTACTCTTTMTATTTATAGTAATGATACTGAAGGGTTTATTATATACTGTCTAAAGTTTTTTTGTACTGTTTCATATTCATTAGAACAGTTGTTTTTCTCAGGTACCAGGCTTTTTGTAGAGCAATAATTCAAGTAACTCCGTTCTGTATTCTTAACTTCAGCTTCTTTTATTTTTTTTCTTTTCTTTCATCCTTTGCTGCCTCTGGAGCATTTCTTTACATAAAATTTAAAATACATACTACATTTACTGCACAGTATACATCAGCTTTTACTAGGCTTCTTACACCTTACAATATTTCATTTGATGCTACATAGGAAATTCTTATTTACATTTTTAAAGAAATTCTAAAGATTTTCTGCCTCACACTTCATGGGATTTTAAAAAGCACTTTAAATAAAATAACAGATTTCATATTTTACTTTTTTTTCCCCTGGTTCTGGCCAGCCTGATGATTTTTTTCYAAGAATGATGAATCGTTTGAGGCTATGATTGAGAAATCTTCATCATGCTCCTTAGGTAATATATAAACGTCCACCAAATCACTATGATCTTTTTCTGAGAAAACTTTTTATTTTATTTTATTTTATTTTTTTATTTTATACTTTCTGGCCCAAGAGGAGTATCCATAATTCAGCACACAGAGGAAAGATCTGATGATCACAGCTTTGTTTAGAGTTTCTCAGAAACAAACACATACCAAGATATCTTTTGGAACTTTTAAAATAGAAATCTTGTATTGCCTATTACCCTTAAAAATGTGTTTCCTTTTCTCTTGACAAGCTGTACTTCCACAGTAATCACGAATAGGAATAGGTCACCGATGAGGTGGAAACCCTCCAAATACTCTATACAGTCTCAGTGTGTGCCTGTGGACAAGCAGCACAGCTACCTGCTCTGCAGACTGGGCACAGCTCTGACCTGTCCTCCTTGCCATCTTCCTTACACACTTTGCAGTGTTCAGGGAGAAAACTAATATTGAAGGAAGTCATGATGTAAAGGCTGGAGGGGAACAATTTCACACAGATATTTCTTACCRCCTAGGACTAATATCTATTACATCTTATCTGGTTTGATTAGGGGCTATCAGAATTGCTCTTAAGTATCTGAGGAAAGAAACTTCCTCAGTACCACAGACAACCAAGGCCTAATTTAATACTCAGCAGCAGTGAACCTAAGGGTGACATAAGTAACAGAGAGAGTTCATCTGGCTTAGGATAAAGTTAATAACTTTTTAAAGCAAAGGCTGATACTTTCCTGAAATCATACAAGGCCAGGGTCAGAGTTTAAAGCCAAACATATCAGATTTTGAGTAAAGTAGAAACAGAACTAGGAAAGAAAATATGYTATTGATGTTATTCATTGTGCTCATAGTGCAGCAAATGGTACTTTATGCAAAATGCAGTAAGTTTTATAGTAATTATCTGACATCATGATGGAAATGGTCTCTGCTGACCACTATATTCAGACCTGCACCAGGTAATCCTGTTCCCCATATCTGTGTTCCAACACGGTAAAAATCTAGAGGGTAGGCAGAAATTCACAAAGTGAGAAAATGTACATTAAAACCATGGAGATTAAATTTATCCTTAAAAGTAATCACAGAAAAAACATCATTTGTGGATAGTCTGGATGTGACCCTAATAAAAGAAAATTACATATTAGCGATGGAACAAAATTTGTTTTAAATTAGAGCTCAAAGATCAGCATGGAGTTCAGTTTTAAAAGGGGATGATGGGAAGTGCTATCACAGTAGTTTTGAAGGTTTGGATTAAAGACAAATGAAATCAGCACCTCAGGATCTTTCGTGAACCTACTAAGATGCACTCACTAGTAATAAAAATGTGTAGGACTAAGCGTCTTTGACTTCTACACTCTCGAGTAGCARTGGGACTGCAATTATGATAATGAACCATACTGAAACTGAAGTTCAAAATTAGGATTTTTCATAGGAGCTAAGGTGTGTGGCAAGAGTTGAGATTGGTCACAGCAGTGTTTAGGTTTTGTAATTGTTTGTATCCAATATGTCACCAAATACTGAAGAGATTCAATGGAAGAATCCCTCTTTACATACATTTAGCAGCTGATCACTAGCAATGTCACTGTGGCTATTGAGACTATTTTCCTTATAAACACAGAAGAGCTCTGCTTCAGTCATTGTTATATGCAGCACAAGGTAGCTTAWCCAGTAAAGCATGTAGCTGTGTGTTTAACTTTTGAAATGCACAGTTATATTGCACAGTATTATGGCCTCAGTGTGCATTTATTCAGAACTCTCCTGAAACCTTGCAGCGCTGGGACCTTGATTTGGTAAATTTTTATGTGAGTCAAGGCTCTGGAGCTTCAAGGCATGGATATATGGTTTTAAGGTAAAGTTTGTATCAGTCCCAAGGTTCACGTGAAAAATCATTCAACAGTCATTGACAAGTGCAAGTTATCAATCATTCTGCTTCATGTAGAGTTATAGGAGTATGTTTTTGTAAAGCTCATACAATAATTCTTATGCTACCAGCAGCCCTGGTCCATGTACAGCTGGAGTACTATGCCTAGATTTGAAGGATTTTTTCTGCAAAGAACAGACCATTTAGGCAGGAGATGAAATAATGGCCAGAGGTCTTGAAAAATTATGGATGAGGAAATATTAGAAGAAATGGGATCGTTCATTTCAGAGAACACATCAAGAAGACATAATAGCTAATTTCAAAATGTAGCTGCAGAATGAAAAAAAATGTAAAAAAAAAAAATGTTTTCCATAGGCAGAGGAGACTGCAAGAATAATAGTTTTAATTTGAAGCAAACAAAATATAAGTTATACACTAAGAAATAGTAAAAGTAGTTAGATGCTATAATACATTGACTATGAAGGTTGTGGGATTTTATGTCATTTGAGCTTTTAGAGGACAGATTGCATGGATGTCCCTTAGGAATGTATTACGTATCACCCTGGGTATGAATTAGCAATTTACTCCCCCAAATGACATRGAGGTATGAGGTGGAGCTCAACTTGAAAAGCTGTTCGAGACATACTACTGGGTCTGTGCCAGGACAAATTTCAACAGATTCAGCTGACTTTGACTGGGTTATTATTTAAGCAATGCCACCATAACACTTGGGAAGGGAGAGGAAAGGAGGGGGGATGAGAAGACCGTGGTGAACTTAAGAGGTGGGTAACGATTGGCAATGTGGTCCTACTATTAAGCAGCAACGGTGAGACCTGGGTACAAACAGGACTGAGCCTTTGTACTCAGTGGTCTCCCAAGGTCAGGTTTCCTTTGATATCACTTCRTAGAATACTGTTTTTTTTCTGCCAAAAGATTATTTTAAATAAATATATTAGAAGTTTGGAAGTTATTTAAAACACTTACTTTTGATAACAGAGTGTTAAACCTGAAAAAGTACATATAGAATTTATTAGGATTTTTATTTTTTTCTCTTTGTGTTCTGAGTAACACCAAGAAATAGGCCGGCATAAATAAGGGCTTTTGGCGAAAATTTGTGTTGGCTTCATTTTCATATCTAAGTTGTTGATTCCTACAGATATGTCCCCAAGCATTAATAACAAAGGTAAAACAGATTAAGTAGTCATGGAAGGGGTTTCCCAGAGTAATTTTGTTTTAGTCTGGCCCAAAGCCATACAAAAATTTATCAAATAGATTAAATGCTAATGTTAATGGTAATATTTCAGACCTCAGTCCAAAATGGGAAATAAAGGGTCCACAGAAGATTAGAAAGTTCAGCTGTAAATGGTGACTCCTTAAATATGCAGTATGCCTGTAGGCACTCTTTAATATAGCTRTAATTAAGATATGTAGAGGAAAATGTATATTCATTCTTTCAGCAATAATTGGATTAGTATTCAGTTGACATTTTTGAATAAGTAGCATTGTTCAGTGTCAAGGAATAAGCAGCAGAATAGACTTTATTAAAACTCATAAAGAATGATCTACCAAGAGTTTGCTAGATCAGATAAGTTGCTCATATTTTCAAACCTTTCCCCAAATTTTAAGTCTTTTTCTTCTTTCACTTCTCCCTTTTTTTTTTAACAGTATCTTTTCTCAAGCATTATGGATATTTCTTTTTCTTCTGACACTATTCTGCTCTCCATCATTCTAAGATGAAGCTATTTGATAAAATTGATGTTCATTTTACAACCACTTCCTTGCTCATTAAAAACTGCCTACAGAAAGTCCTGCTCGTATTGGTCGCAGGCCTCTCTCGGAGATGATGCATTCAATGAAGCCTTCCCAGGAGTGTCCCTTTGGGTTACCCTTCCCGCCCTCCAGATTTGCTCAGACTTGAGTGTGAAGGTTCACACTTCCCAGATGGAAGAATTCCTTCCTTGCCAAGGACTGAATGCATCTTCTTCACCTCTGCTTCTTCACCTCTTCTCCACCATCTTTTTCCATTTTCAATGTGAGGTGCTATTCTTTTGGCACCTCTGAAAATCTTGTCATATTTCACTCTTCTGCAAGCCAGGTAATTAAATGTGACCGTGATTCCAGCTCCTAATCTCATCCTACCAACGATCATTCCTCATCTCTTTGGATTTCTTTTGCCCTCTACTTCTTTTCTCCKTACTCCTTTCTGATTTTGCCTTTCCATATTGGCTCAGATTTATTCTGGCATTTGATTTCATTTTCTTGTGTCCTGTTAATATTCTGATTTTCCCAGTGAGTTTGAACATTAGGATCTTCAAGTTGTGTGTCTCTGATCCTAATAAAGCCAGAGTGAAAACARCAGTGATGTAAGTGATCCAGCAAATCTGCTGGATCAAAGAGACTACAGTATCAGGTTGTTAGGAAATGCAAGGAATCAGAGAAAGATATTGAGATAGTATACTARGAGTATGACTAAGTGATGATGTGTGTGTCAGAAATCATTCCTCTTGGAGCCAGCTCAGCTAGTATTGAAATTGATTTTGCTCCAGTGGAAACTAGAATAGACACTTTCAGCACTGCTGTAGAAAACTCATTAAGACTTGGTGGAAAATCACATCTATTGCAATTCTTTCAGCAGTACTAATAATTAATTTAATCCCATCTCCATTAGCAATTAAGTCATTTTCAGATCCAGCTGAGCTGGTGTAACATGAGATATTTTCATATATAGCCATGCTGTTGTGGGACTATCCTCAGTCAAAAGCTCAAAAACATTATCAATTACGTTCTACATAGTTACACCTAAGCTAAGACTTATTCTATTGCAATCTACTACTGATGTTAGTATACCTTTTTCTTAACCAAATGAAGAGTATGATATTCATTATGGATGATTCTTTGTTTATTAATCAAAGATTATGCTTTGCTCAGTGTTTAGGCTTCAGATATATTTTAAACAAACATTTCCATTCCTAATTAAAAAATATTCTTGTTTAGGCTATTGAAAATCATAATTTAAAACTAAACGAAACATCTAATCTCATACCACAAATAACATGTTTTATGCTTCCTCATGCTATGTTTTCAGGTTAGTTTTTGTAATCATTTACAGCTGTTTAGCAATGATAGCACAGGAATTTGTCCAAATCAGTGTCATTATTGTTATTACAGTTGTTGCTGCTGTTTRCATGTGGAGAAGCTTTATCTTATATCTCATTTACGTATGTGTCATGGCATATCATGAAGTGTCTGTGATATATGGCTATACATCTGTGTTGTCTGTTCACAAATGTCTTACACTTAAGATATTTCTTCTCTATCATAACGGGGCTGCTTCCAAAAATCATAAAAAGCCTATAAACATTCTCATGAAAGTATCTCTGAGAGGCTGCTTTATTTTTATGTTCTGCTTCATACAAAGTGTTGAGAACGCAGAAATTTAGGTTTCCTTCGCTCTCTTTTGTTTGCATTGTGATCTGTCTTTGATATTATGTTATGAATTAGGATGTCGGCTGTATAAGAGCAGTCAGAGTATAGTGTGTTAATAAAAGAAGTAAAATGCTAGTTTCTAGTTCAGAGAACAGTTGCTTTGCATCAGGGATTTGCTGATAATTCACGAAGGCAGTGAATTCTGAAAGTAAAAGTTCTGTGCTAAAATATATGAGAAACACACATAGGTAATCCAGGCATTTTAAAAATGCAGACAATAAGCTGCAAGAATAGTATATAAATAAAATAAGAAGATAACTACTTATTTAAATGGGGAGTGAGATGTTGATCCATACATAAAAGAAGGTGGTAAAGGGTCAAACCCTAGCAACTGTAAAGGATCTTGTCTTTRTTGGGGGTGGTTATATAACTTGAAGAGAGAAACTAGTTCAGAGAAGTTTTAGTTTTGTTCTTAAAATTTTATTTTGCCGTTTCATATGTGCTATTGGAACAATACTGGAATTCATTCAGGGAATGAATTCATGAATGATCAGTAACTTACAGAAATCCTGCACCACATGCAAATGGGAGGAAACAATTATYGTGACAACTCTGTATAATGTCCATGGCAGTCCCACTGGTCTTTCACTGTTCCAGGATGAAGTCTGAGATTTTATCTGGCCACAGTGCTGTATCTGGTAAATGAGTAGTGATGAACAGTTGCAAGTGAGATATTCGGGGCGTCTCATCTCAGTTGGTGTTCTAACAAGATAGCTCCATAATGATTTGCCACAGATTAGAATAGAAGGCACAACCATCACTCTAGCAGTGAAAAAAGCTATTCTCAGTCATCTGGTAATCAATCTGGCAGAGGTAATATCATAGGAATGCTCCAGATGGAACTCAGTGCAGATAATCATGGAGAGAGGTTCTGCAAGCTTTAAGTCCTTAGCTTCTTGGCCTGGGAGAAATAATTTGTGTATCTACAACACTGATGGGCAAGTGTTAATAGACATGTGAGGAGTTTATGGGGAGAACTGTATGTGAACTTAATATGAAACAGGGAATTAAATACATGCTGAAGTGGACCAGCAATGGCTTTTGCAAATGATGTTAGTTTTTGCCTCCCTAAATATAGCTGTTGCTGTTGCAGAAATACACAAGAGTTGGCAAGGTTAATTGGTTCAGAGATGGAACAAAAGTTTTCATTGGAAAAGCAACTCTTTGGATCAGCATTCTGGATGGCCAGGCTGTGAAGTCATAAATTTTAATTACTCTTGCTCCTACAGAGTTTGTAGAAGACCTAATCCCAATTTCTGTATGTTCTAAATGCCTAATGACTTCTATACARCTGGGTATGCAGAGAATGCACAATATCAGACCTAAAAATTATTATACACTGTTGAACCTGGTTACTGTTTTGCGTGCTGTGAACTGATTGTTGATTTAGTTTAATCTGGAAGCATCATTCTGTGGTTGAATTTATTAGCTCTGCATTTTTCTGGATCTCTGCATTGCACTATGCTCTTTCTCTTTCTGTCAGTTCAAATACCACAATGCAGCTTTGTCAAGTTTTTTTTTCAAGATGGCATTTCTCAAAAACCAGTTAATGGATGATGCTAGGAAAAAAAAGGGAGGGGAAAGAGTATTTGAGTAACCGTAAAATTCTATCTTAACTTTGGTCTTTTAGCAACTGTTTACATTAATATTTTAAGTTTTCCCAGAGCCATTAAAATATTTCAAATGGAACTCTTTCTGTTATCTAGATGTCTGAGGTATTGTTTACATGAGTGCTTTCATACTTCTATAACCTTTTCTCCCTGTATCACTTTGTGCAACTTTTCACCATTCATAAAGGGACTTGGCTAGCAGAATACGTGTAGTTTATGAGTATAAAGTAGTGGCCAGTGCACAGGGACAGCCCTTGACTGCACAGGCTCTGAGCTGGCAGAGAGCCCTTGCAGCCAAACCCCCAAGAGGGGGGACACTCTCAAGGCCCTTGCAGAGCTGCTAATGATTCCTGCCTCAATGATCTTACATCTTCTGATGTTTTACCTTTCTTATCTTACATGGTTGTACCCTACAAATTTTCTAACAACTCTTTCAGACAACTTAGCAATTTCCTCAGAAGTCAAACCCAGGGTTACACAGTTGGGTCACAACAAAATAGGCCTTGGATCATAGACAGCTAACCACTTAGAAAAAGGCCATATTATACCACAGACCTCTAGGTCRTTAGTATGTGACAGTTCTGCTCTTCYGCCTAGCTACTCATCCTTGGAATTAATTCATGATAATGAGTAGCGAAATTCTTCTAGCTAGAAACAGCTGGAATGAGGTTTTGTGCTTTCTGAAGAGTGGACGTGCAGGCATGCCATGGTAATTCCTCAGTGTAGCCCCTCTGGTGTCTAGATTGGAAGATGTGCTAGAAGGCACCCTAAAACCCCTCTTCTGACCTTCCTTCCAGGGRCAGAAGGGATCTGGAGGAAGAGATTGCTGCATACAGAGTCATGTCCTGACCTGGAGCGAGGACCGTTAAGAGCTGGGTATGGGACCATGCCCAACACCCACACTGTAGCTTACCCATCCTACAGGCCCCAGACTGGCTACATCAGAATACACTCATGGATCCAGTTTTAAAGTTTGCAGGTTTTAAAGTTTACARGTAACTGTATCATATCACTATAGAGTTAGGGATTGTTTTTCTTTCATAAATCTAAAGTTGGAGAATTGACTTTGCATATTCACTTACAATAACTGCTGTTCTCAATGTCTCTCYCCTAGTATTTGTAGATTAACATTTCTAGAATTTGTTACTTTTCCTTTTAACATAGTTTCTTCTTTGTGAGGAGCACTCTTATTTTAGGCAAAACTAAGCAGCATTGTCTGTTACTGGAGTAACAGGGAAAGGCAGGGAAAGGGTCCAAGCAGTGCATGTGGGAAGCTGCACCAAGGAAAGAGAAGGGAAAAATGTGATWGGTCATGGTGGAACCTGGAGCAAATAGCACTAGAATTATCTGAATGACAATCTATTCTGGGACAGGCAACTAAGAGAGTCAGGCTGTTTAGGCAAAGATCTGGAGACAGGTGAGGAGTCCAGAGGGACTTATTAGCCCTAGAAATGGTGCTAGGATCATGACTCTTGGGATATAGCACAAACAATGTGTTATGGGAGTTCACTGCATGATCATAYACTACTTTTTTCATGGCATCTAGTGTCATTCAATGTGCATAAGAGATCTCTCCATTAAATTCATCACTTCTATTTAATGAAAGAGAATCATGTTTGCAAAATGCCAGGCTTTCAGATTTATCCATGTTATTTACTTTGCAGAAACCAAAAATGGTCAAGATGAAGACAAATTGTGCAGAACCGTTAATCCAAATTTTCTGCAGTACAAACAAGTTCATGTAAAAAAATGTGAAAAAAAAGGAATACAGTAAAAGTAATTAGTTCAAACTATGCCTCCTAACGTCACCCAGAGGCTGTAACACCAGTTGTAACACCCAGAGGTGGTGTTACAACTGATGTTTAAAATGAAGGTGGGCTAAAAATCACTCTATTGCAATAGCAAGATTATAATTAGACTTAATTATGAACAACAACACTGAAGAGATTTATTTTGTCTTTTCACTTGTCTCATGCCTTCTGTGCCTTCCCAGGGTCATTCTCCTTTTTCTTATTTTTTTTTCTTTTGCCTGCCATTTAAATAAAAAGACTGGTTTAACCAGCTAAGATTTCATCTTTTGTAACACTGTTGTGACTCATGATGAGAAGGGTAGCTAACAGCAGTGGCTTAAAGAACCTGACTCTGGTATCTGCCAAATCTTGAAGAAGCTGAAAGATTCTACAGCTCCAGCTGAAAATAAATCTTTTTCTCCCCTTCTATTTGTGTTTATCTTGCCCTGCCTTCTGGAATAACAGAATTTAATTCAATATTTTCTCCTCCAAAAAATAATCTTTCTGTAAGATATTCAAGTAGGAAATTTCCTCCTAAAAGCTCTTTACAGTTAGATTAAAGTTATATTAAAAAGAAAACTCTTACAAWATATTTTAGATTTCAAATAGTTTCAATACCAGCTTTTCACAATGATGAGTCCATGGTAAGCAAGCAGGCTAAAGTCTCTGTATTCATTACCTTAGTAGTATTCAACAGCCTAATGCTGTACAGTCATATGGTCATTGTGCACCTTGACTTCCTAGGCTCATTTAGTGTTAGTAAAACACATGGCAGGAAGAGAAGGAATGGTAGCTTGGTTAGACCAATAGAATGTTGCTATGAAAATTAGGATTTTTGTTCCCAGCTTCAGTTAATTGACACCTTCAATTAATTGAGTGGTTAAAAACAAACTTTTCATTTACTCATAGTCTTTGCTTTCTGGACCTGATATCCCAAGGGCTGATCTGCACGAGTGCTGAGTTTCTCCAGTGCAATTGAAAGTAATATGAAGTTTGAAGATATAAAAATCCTATATAATATTAAATTGCATTGAAAAATCAAGTGCTAATTCACAGTTCTGATTGCCTTCTTTCTGTGCTACATCTTCCAATCAGTAGGGAAGCTAATATTATTTTCTCTGTTTCAAATTTGTTCATTTTGATAATGACTGATAACCATGACAATGATTATTTTGACCCAATARTAATTTTATACTGCAGATGAAATAGATCAATAAGTTTAGCACTTTTATAAGATGACATGCCAAACTTAAAAATTATTCACTAGCATAACCTTTCTTAACCACCTCAGTAGCCAAGTCACAGACTAAACTTACACAGAGCAGGTCTTTTTTATTTTTTAGATTTGTAGATCCATAACCATTTTCCAGTAGAAGCACAGATCTGTAGACTAAATCTGAGCTTCCTGAAAAAAAGAATTTTCCTTTCTTTGCTTACCCTTCACGGACTCATTAAAAATTGCTCACAGTCTGTTAGAGGCCTTTGGGCCACAGGTTAAAAACAGCTTCATACACTAAACTTTCTATCTCAGCTCTCTGCAGAGGTGAAGTTTTCACTGCTGTTATCTGCATTATACATGTTCTAGAGATAAAAATTTGATTTCTATTTACAATCTTTCCTCCTGGACATTAAATCTACTTAAATATCTACATCTTTAAACTGCATTTTCAGTAAGAGAGATGACTCTTATGTTCATTTAGTGCATCTGTTTGTCCCCTTAGAAAGAAAAGCACATAAAATGAGTGGTGGGAATTCTACACAAGATACAAAATCAACATATATAAATATAGCTTGATTTATATAACGGAACAGTGTTCATTCAAGTAACATCCCTGGTGATTGTCATGCTGACTACACATATCAAAAGATGGACTGTTAGGAAGAGATACTAAGACTGTATTAGCTGAAATGGCAGTCCCAYCTGGCTGTCAACTGCAAACCTACCTGAAAACAGCAAGTGTGCTTTAAAACAATTCTGGAAGGGAAATAATGAGAAATAAAAAAGCTATTGGTACTACTAATTTAGGAAAGAATTAAAAGGTTAGTTAAACAGCTCTGTTTTGCATTTTCATTTTAAATTATTCATTGTGCTGGACATGCAGAAAAAATGACAAAGCRCAGGGGATGTGCTTTAATTAGTCTAAAACTTTACTAACTTCATTCATTTGGGAGCTATCTGGCAGTAAGTTGTGCAGGATAGGTCATGATGCCTTTCTCATTCTTTACTACCTATTTAAAGAGGATTGTGTTCATTCCCTTCCCTGTTACCACCCATGGGTACTGACTTGTTGCAATTGCAAGAAAATTTAGTTGCCTCTTAGTCCACACATCTTTAAACTTTGCCAATATGTAAAAATCTCCCTCTCCAGAACATATATGGCAGCCTTCAAAATTCACTTACAGGCTCTTTCTTCTACAATAACCACTGCATCCGACTGTCTCTCTATACAAGAACTGGTGCATCTGACTGTCCCTTGGATGGCAGATTGTAGAATGGGCGTTTGCTAGTCCCCACACCTACTCCAGCAGGGATCATTCCTCAGTTTTGCTTCCCTTTCTGTGTGATTGACTGTGGTCAGACTTTCATACATCAGTTACAAGAATGCCCAGGCCTCTGAAAAGGGTGTGGATAATAATATCAGTAATTTGTTGTGCTCAGTTCTGACTGGAGAGAAGATTGGGTGGAGAGTCGACAGACTCATATGTGCCATGTACGTGTTTCTCTGTCTGTACACAATGCAACTTTGCCTTAGTCCTAGACCAAGATGCACRAACAGGACAGTAAGGCTGTCCAGAACCAAAACTAACCACAGGGAATGAGAGGCCAGTCTTCAGCCTCTTTCTGCTAAACATATGTCCTGCGTACCTCAGCTAGGATAAACTTCTTAGTGGGAACCTCTCGTAGTATTCTGTTTACCTTCCCTGGTCTGTATTTGATCAAAGACTACCCAGTTCCTGTGCTTTAAATCTCCAAACTTCCAAATGGCTCATCCTTACTAAGCCAGTTACCTTTTCACTGCTGTAAACAGTCCACAAATGCCACCTGGACYGTGGCTGAGTGTAGAGAAAACACAGTTATCCCAGCATATTTAAACTAAACAGGGACAACAAATGTTGTTCAAAAAATACTAGGAAAATGCTTTTGACTTTACTAATTAACTGGCCATTTAAAATTGCTATGTTTTCCATTTCCATTTTAACTGTGTTCATGCCCATTTCCTATTGAAACTTTCCTTCACCTGAGATTCCCCATCTGAGTAAGTAATTTGGAATATCCATTTAGACTAACAACCTTTTACAAGCTTTTCCCTGAAGTTCTGACGTGGRGTTGAGAAGATTTTTTATAGGATATAACAAAACCCATCTAAGTCAATGCTGACCTGAAGGAGAGGTGAGAACATTCAGAATTCACATGACAGATGGAAATCACTCAAAGTGCAGGAAACATAAAAGCATCAGGCAACCCATGTATCATTTGAATTTTATTCTTCTTAAGTAATAAGTCTCAGATTGCCCTCTAACTCATTGAACTGAAAGTCACAGACAAAGATATTAAATATGAGGAAATATAAACATTCAACTTATCCTTCTGCTAACTGAATGCAGGAAGCTACTCATAAATTCTTTGGATTTCATCATTATTATTTCCTTCATGTTATCAGATATTTGCTATATGTGTTGTTCTGTGCATAGAATGAGAACACTTGACTAAGCACTTGATACTTCATGTCTGAAGTTCATATATTTTGCTTGACTATGATGGGTTTCCCAAGAATGTTAAGAATATTGTTCTTCTGTATGATAAATAGGAAAAAAAAAGCAAGCCAAAAATATAGTATATTATAGTATATTTTTTAGTGTAGTATATATAGAATAAAAATATTCTTATTTTATAATTGGATAKATTTTTATCAGGTATATGAAAAAAAGTCTAAGGAAAAAGATGTATCTAGCGTGAAAAAAACTGAAGGAGAAAGTCTTACTTGTCTGTGTAATAGGACTCAGTTTGGCTATAAAAATAGCTATAGTTGCCTTTTGGTATTTTTTCCAGAATCAAGAGAATATTAGTAATATAAAGCATTTGATATTGCTGGGATAACTGCATATAACACCTTAATACTTGAGKTTGGAAATTCCTTTGAATATATCGACCACATCATTATATTATCAAAATATAATATGATTACTCAGTAAACTATCTCAAAGACTCTCAAATATCACAAAGCAAAAGAATTCCTTATCTCTGGATGATACTTTATAGCAATTAGTTTCTAACAACTGACTACTTGGTGACATTTTAAGATAATTTGGGTGATTTTGGACATTTTCCTCTTACGGAATAAGCAATTAGCAAATTTGTCAGCTGTTAACGATGCATGGGCAGTTGCTGCACCTTTCCTGGTCCCTCAAGAGATAGCCTAGATCAGTCCTTGAATGTGTGCAAAATTCCATAAAATCTAAATCAGTGACTGACTACYTTGTTCTGAAATACTGAGCACTTTAGAGATGAAGAAACTAAAAAGCTGGTGAATACAGATTGGGAGCAATGCTTTTTATCAAATAATGAGCCTTGAGGATTTGCTCTTAGGGTCTTTCAAGAGAGCAAAACTGGGTTCATGTAGCCTTCATTTTGGTTTKATAGGTTTGACTTACATCTCATATGGACTACATAGCTATCAAATCTGGTTTCAAAATGTATTTGTTATGAGCTTCAAAAAGACTATGTGGTGCTGTTGAAAATTCTCCCTTGTCTGTACAACACAGATGAGGGTATCAGATGTTCCTGGCAGTCTCTTTGTCTCAAACAGCAGTGTCTGCTGAAAGTCCTGGTTATGAAATCCTTAGTATATAGCAACACGAAAAGCATCAGATACTTGAATATATTAGTCAGAAAGACTTATTTTGATTCAGAAAGGATGATAAACAGACACACCCAAATCTTACTTCAAACATTTTGAAGGAAAGAAAGGATAAAATAGGAAGGAACATATGACACTCTATCCATGAACAGATATCTGCAAATAATAGAACTTTTGGTTCATCGGCCTTTCAGAAATGTATAGGCATAAACTTGCTTGGGGTCTACTAACCTACTCAATCCTTATTTTCTTTTAAAAATGCCTTTATACATTTGTTTGTCAAAACTGAACTGAGATAATATGTTTTTTTTTTTTTGCCAGTTCTGATTCCTTTGTTTCCTGGATAAGGCTATTAATCAAATACCARTTTAGGTTTTATTGCTCCGAAACTATGTTTTCATTTTGTTTTTGGAGTAAATTTTGAAGAGCTCTGCTCATGAATGTTGTGGGTATAGGCAAAGTATGAATATTCAGAACACTGCCTTTACAAGGAAATAAAAAAAAAAAAGAATACTAAAGCCTATGGATTTTGAAATAGTAAACTGAATATACATTCAAGCCATATTCATGCTAAAGCACAGCCCAGATTTGTTATATTCTCCAACAGGTATTAAAGTTCATAAGCTAAGACAGGATAAATAGCAAAGTCTAATGAATTTATAGTGCTTGGCTTTGGAAAGATACAGGCATAGACTGACTATGAATTACAGAGAAATAAAATATCCATAATTGTTGGTGCCATAAGGATAGGAAGGAAATATATCACATAAAATGTAGATTCTGTAACTGATTGCTGCAAAATTAGTTTGCCTAGCATGGAGTCCCCAAGATAGTTGAGAAATATTTGAAAATTTGAAATTCCATCAGAATTCCAATATATTTCTCCCTGACTTAATTTAAAAAATCAAAACTACCTGTCATATTTGTCAATAATTTATTAAACAAAGACCTACTAGGATAATATTACTTTAGACAGAAATACTGGGCTGGAGAAAAGGCATACTAGTATAGCTGCCCATTTTACAGAGCATGTGGAGTCTGCTGTCTACAGTACATACATGTTTGAAAATATTAATAGAGAAAATTCATCACGGTGGAAATCATTATGGCAAAAATATAGACTACTTGAAGTCATGACAGTGTCTTCAGTTAAAATGAAAGATGTAAAACCCAAAGAGAGCTCGAGAGAGCTTGCAAAATRTCAACAAAATCCTCTGGAAAGCTATTTTGTGAAAACTGTATCTATTCCTAGTGGTGACTTTCACAAACTGGTAGTGTTGATTTAAAAAATACATAATRGAAAAATTAAGGTTGAAAGTGTGTGTATGGGAGTCCTCTTCTCCAAACAAGGTCAGTTTCCAAGGGAGATTGGGTTGCTCAGGGCCTGTCCAACTAACTCTTGGATGGAGAGTCTACATCTTCTCTTTGCAACTTGTTCTCAGTATGATATCAGTCTGAGGGTGAGAGAAGGAAGAGACTCAGAATGGGAYGAGACAAAGTAGAACAGCAAAATTCTCTCCTTATGCAAACATTGCTTGGTTCGTAGAAATGATTCAGGTTTTTTGGGGAAAGCAAAATCTGTCATTGAGTGCTCCAGGCTTGCAAACATGCACTGATAGTTTCAGTGCTTAGTGCTTCAGAACGAGGGGATATTTTAGTGTTAATAGAACTGCTTGCAGCATGCCAAAGACAGCTTGTTCCGAATATTTTATGSAGCAGAGACCACATCCCACAACTTCTGTTAACAGTATTCTAGCTTATGAAAAGTGCAACAGATATACTGCATTTATTAATCTGTAATTCTGCATCACTACAGTAACAGTCATGTGCACAAAATAAATCATCATTGTATTAACAATTTTTGTGTATTTCTATATTTTTATGTATTTYTATTTCTGATGTTTATAGAAGATTTAGTACTTCTGTAGGTCTGCAGGTGAGATGGAGCTCTTTTTCTTTCCCAGTCTGCTGAAATAATTGCCCCTTTGGTTTTGCTGGTACCAATCCCCTAGCCACACTTTGTTGCTTATTTATGTCTCCTATCCCTAAAAATCTCAAAAGAAGAGAATTCAAAAATTCAGAGCAGGAATGCAGAAACCTCTCAATGGCTAAGTCTAACACTATAAAGGGATATTCATTGCATTGCATTGTATTCTAAACTCTGTGGATCTAAACTTTGATACAGTTGTGAGGAAAAAGCCTAGAGAACGCGGGAGATGTAGATGCATGATTGAGCATTTCAGAGCTCCTAAGTGCWCTTAAAGTTTATTCTTTATTCAAGGTTAAAGTACATTCCAAAAGGAGGTAGTGGGGACACTTATTCTGAGGTGRATAATACATTATTAGTTTCTTCATTAGTATACATTATCTGTTCCTTTGTTAGTATTAATTTGTTTCTGTGTTTTTACCTGTACTAATATTTACTTAGGTCTTTTGTCTTTGTACTTCTTCTCACCAGCCTCTGTGCTCAAAATCATCATCCATGATGTCAGTGTAGCCTGAGGAGCAAGTATGTTCTTGGCTTTATCATTATTCATTATTTTTGTATGTGGTTTTCYTTACATTTTTCTTTTTTTGGCAGACAGAACCCTGCACATATTGCCTTTCTGATTAGTACAGAACAAATGGCAAGGGTAAGCGATAGCATTTGACATTGCCTATTCAAACAGTGACACAGGGTAGGACATGGGAATGGATAAACAGCTGTTTGAAATTAGAGACTGTACGTGTGAAATGAAGATGTGTCAGCTAGGGAATAGAGCAGGGTCAGGTCTTAGACCTCTGCTTCCCTTAATGAGACTAACTTGCTTGTGAGAAGAGACTGGAAGAATATTAATTGGAGCATGGAGCAAATAAAAGCTTTTGGAGATCTTTGAAAAACAGGTGCTTTGTAGCAAGTGAAAGAATGTCTCAGTCACATAATACCATTACGTCCAGCAGACTCAAAGCGACACAATTACAGTAACTGCGGTATTGTACTAGGGACAGAAGGGAAATGAAGTACTGACCTCAGAATCAACAGAATGTCACAAACAGGACAGACAATATTTCCATGGGACCATATCCTCACTTGCTGTAATTTGGTATTCCTCCATTGAAGTCARGCTGATTTATGCCAGCAGTAGCTCTGGCCGGGGATATTTATAACCAGGAGGCATAAATATTAGACATGCTCAGAATGCTTGGTTGGATTTGGTTTCCCGAAGCAGAATGGTGAATCCACAGGCACAATAGTTTATCTGTTCTTTCAGTCTACTGCAATGCTCATCTTTGRAGAATTTCTGACTGGTTGTTAGTCTTTCTAAATAACTCTATTCCTCGCTTTCTGCCATCCTGTTTCAGTGTGATGTCCTGCAAATGAAGAACAGATTTCTRTGCATAAATATAAAAACATTTGCTAACCTGTCCACTGAAAACTCTCCTACATCATGATATTTTCCTTTAACTCCCCCTAAAATGTTCTCTGCAGTGTACCTTCCCTCATACCTTCCAGAATGTGCTAGAACAGAAGAGGGTGGCCAACATTGAATCAGCTACATATCTTGCATGAATCGGTGACTGTCARGGGTATAGGATGGATCACTTTTGCCTCTGTGCTCAAAAAGAAGAATATGAAATGATGAAAATAAATCACTTTATTCTAGTGTTTTGAGGAGACTTTGCTATGAGCTTGAGCAGTATGTTCACAGAAAATTTTATAATGCATCAATGCACCACTAGGATAAAGCACCATGGGAGACTCCTCAGAAGACAAGCATGTTTCTACCAGTGTAAAAGTCCCTGCTATGTGCGTGTACTTTGTTTGGGATGAGATGAGGAGCACCTGCTCCTCATCCAATCATAAATTGATTATGATGGAATAGCTAAACCAAAGCTGTATGCCAAATGAACCCTTCTACTCTATCTTCAACCTTTTTATTGCTGCAGTGTTATTTACAGTCTGAAGATCAGCAAAAGTGCTACTGATGTCCCTACTGGTCCTCAGTTTGTTTTACTTTCTTATAGACTTCACACAGACCTACATGCAGTGTTTCATGTTTACACTCTGTGGATTAGCTGGAGTAGTCTAGACCCCGTGACAGCCAGCTTTGGTCACTTCTGGCATAGACTGACATGAGCGAGAACAAAGACAACTAATTCTTCACTTTTTTTTTCCTAATAAAGACAAGGTTCCTAGCTCTTTTAATACAAATCTATACTTATCTCAATATAGAGGAGTATAAAAATCTAGAAGAATCTTTGTGAATATTTCTGCTAAATTTTCCCATCAGAGAATCTTGGATAATCTCTTTGAAGTTTCTTTTTTTGTTGGCCTCTAAACGCTCTTGAAACATACACATTTGTAAATCAATTCATTTTAGCTATAGTTAATTTTCTCTTGATTTACATCACTGTAAATGAGAAGAAAATTTAATGTCAGGTTACTAAGGAACAAACATCCTTCAAAATATTTTGGGCACGCTGTACAGAACAAATTTTTGAAAAATAAAGAATTGTCCTGTAGTTGTAAATATTTAATAATCCTAGGTAAGCAGTGAATAAAATTCAAAAATATTTCCAAGTAGATAAAGTTCCTTTTATGAGTTACCAGGGGAAAATCTAGAACTTTTGATTCAATATAACAATTTTGAATTTAACTATATACTGATTTGATTAATACAATTTTCTTGAATATTATGGTAATAGATTTTARTCAATCTATTGACTGAATACTATTCAAAAAATCTGCAAAACACAACAAATAAAAGGAAGTAAAATATAGCTTTTGTTTTTCGCTATCACAAGCTTTATTGGCTCTGTGAAGAAAATTGTCTTGTTAGTTGTCATTAATGTACAATGAGCGGTAACGACAGAGGAAAAGAATCTGCCTAACTCAAACATTAAAGATTCTATTACTGTATAAATATGAATAATAAATCTGAAAGGTTTTATTGACTGGTTAGCAAATTCTTCCGCGTGAAAAGATCAAGTCTTCTGATTTGTTTATAATCAATATATGTCTGTTATGTCTAAAGCCTACTAGAGCATATTAAAAARAAAAGAAGAAAAAACCCTTAGTCCCCCATTCCAAAGGGCCAAAAGACTCTCAATCCCACAACTGAATTCAGCACAATCTTTTATGATATGCAAGCACTTACTTCTGGTGAAGAGGGGTTGGAAAAAACAATCTCCTCTTTTATTTTTTTCTCACAATGTTGTAAATCCAATACAAATTTGATCAGCTGGATTTTTTAGTTTCCCTCTGATTAACCGCATAGCTATTCCGTAGTTTCTTTGATTTCTGAGAATGCAAAATAGTTACATCTTAATAGATTATTCTCACTTAGGGTAATCTTCAACATGCTAGTGTAGTGCAGGAAGACTGAACATATTGAAAGCAAAATTTTCCAGTGGTTTTCTGACTCATTGATGTATGGAACAAGACTCCATATTCTTTTGGAAATGGTACATACCTTGCCGGAGAAAGCATCTTCAGCTTCACTACAAACAAAACAAGGCACAGAATGAGATAGTGCAAGTGAAATCTTACCATTTCACAGGCAGGAAAAATACTTTGTTGCCATTTATTTTTAAAAGTTCTCATTTATTTAATGAAGCAGGAGAAAATCTTATTTCAGAAGGAACTATTTTAACAGTAGAGACTGTGAAGTGGTTTTACTCTTTCTTCCTTCCCACTTCACGTGATCTCACATCATGGAGCTGACCACRAGGAAGCAATAAATCGGCTCAACTGTTTCCCAGCAAAATCTATATCTGGCACTTGGCCATAGCCTGCCACTGATCAAAGAGAAAAAATTCTTTCTTAAAATCAATTCTGAATTTGGTTGAAAAGTCAGAGGCAATAGATGGCCCTTGAATAATAGAAATAGAACTATAATAAAACCTAATTTACATAAAAAATGGAAATCTTGGGTGTTTTGTCATTTAAAAACCCAAAGAATGCTCTGAAGACCAAATTGCAACAGAACATTTCACAAATGGAGAATAACTGCTGAATACTTAAAGAAAATCAAACAGATTCTTCCTTTGATAAAGGAAGAATTACTTTTCCACCCAGCTGTTTTTTCACAGACATGTACATGCAACTGGGATCAAGAGGATTTTTTTTTTTCCCCTAGAAAACCAGGTCAGTTTAAGAAATACATCTCTGGGCCCTGAAAGCTAGATTTCAATTTACTGCTTTTAATCATGTTGATACCTTCTCAACTGAAAATGAGTCCAGGTAATTTTTTTTTTAATTGATTTCCCATACAATCAGGATTAAACACATTTAAATGGACTTAATCATAATATGGCCTGATGTACTTACAGTGGTGAAAATTAAACAGCTTGATAGTTTAGTATTATTTATAATTTATATGATATTAAACGTGTCCACAAAGCTTTGCAGTACTATGGAAGCATATGAAGGTGCTACCAATTTAAATTAAACAGATACAACACTATAAATAATCAAATACACAGGCAGAGCTGAAGAGGGAAGATGCTCTGACATCAGATGATGGATGTGACATGAATCCTGAAATTCAAAAGACTTCAAAAGACTTCATAGCCTATGCACAACCAATCTATCATCTTCCAGGCAGTCCTGGGAGGTCAGTTCCTGCCTTTCACTGGCCTATGATATCAGCGACTGTCATTCACTAGTTACATTATCAGACAAACACCCTTCTGTTCTCTCTTATTCTGCCTGTCATTTGTAAAAGCTCCCTATAAAAAAACAGGTAAAGCAGTTCTTCTTTAAATATTACCTGGTGGTGATGTCTTTGAAAACATTGTTAAACAAATTTGCCTGATACCGTCTTGAGACTATCGTCATGAGACAATGGTCCTCCCTTTTTTTGGTATCTTTTGGCTTTTTTCTTAAAAGCTTATAGAGGATGACAAGTTTTTGAAGACAGGCAGGTGCTATAATTTGGTTATGTATTTGTCCAGCAATGTTATGTTCCACAAATGAAATTTAGTACAAAGAAAATTCAAAAATACACACAAACAGTGAGTTTTAAGGACGGAGTAGAAGAAGGAAAAAGAGCAAGGAAACACTGGCTGGTAACCCTGTGATATCAATCTCCCTAAAATCATCCCAGCGTCCCCTCCCTCTCTGGTTTCTCTCCTCCCAATGGAATCTGCACATATACCCAGTGCAGATGCTGGCCTGAAATTGGTTGATATTGTTCATACCACCTCTAGGTTGGGGCTTTCTCTGCCACAGCAAGAAACAATGTAAATTCTTCATATCCCCCGTGTTATACTAGCAAATCTCTATTTTCTTCTGGGACTGATCTGTAACGTACCATTGCATATGAAAGAAGTAAGTGACAGCACAAGAAAGAAGTAAGTCAGAGAGAACTGTGCATGTCAAAGGGGCAGATTATGCAACTTGCACAGTACTCTAGCAATATGCAGGGTAAGGAGAAAGAGAGAGGAGCAGTGCCACACAGAGGCTGGGAGGAGCGATCTGGAACTCGCACGTCAAACCTTTGGCGTGGCAGAATGGAGGCAAAACCGGACCTGCCGGGACTTGGGCCTTGGGTGGCCCCCTGAGAAGAAAAGGCTTGAAAAAGGAAATATGATGAACAATAAATTGGATGAGCAGAAGATGGTTGTGTATGAAAAAGGTACTCACCACTCACAGGAGGGAGATAGCTGACTTTTAGGATAGATCATATGAAACTGAACAACGGAACTAAATTTTGGGGATATGAGGGGTCAAGTCATCCAGAAGAGGAGACAGAAGATACTGAGGTAGTAAAGGAATATAATCATTGTAAGGGAGAAAGGGAAGAAGACAAGGGTGCGATGCAGCCTGTTTATCCCACTTAAATTGCATTGAAATAGGTATGTTTTGGCACCATAGATTTGATAGGTTCTGAGTTACTCCTGAAGCATTTTTATAATGTACGCCCCTTTGAAATATCGTTCCTAAGAAGTGATCCACTGATAATCCTCACCAATGCTTCTCTTCCAAGATGGTTCTGGATCCAGCAAATTCCATGTGCTTAGTGAAGGACGCTTGTTACTGGTGTGCAGAGTGTGGTGGAACATGTGGAATCACTCGGGGAGAGGGAACGGACAGTGGCAGAGCCCAAATGTGGACATATTCTGCCAAAGAGAATTCTAGTGTAAACTTCCACTTGTGTAAATCTACAGACAGATATRTACTACCTATTGATAAATAAAGGCATTTTCTTCTCTATTGGTAGAAAACCTTCGGATTTTCTTGTGAAAAATCCTTATTTCTCAGTTTCTGGGAGTTTGTGCGGGTACAATCTTCCTGCAAAATGGCTTTGAGAAGTCAAGAAAGATTTCTGAGAACCAGCAGAACAGAGGCTATGGTTAGAGGAGGTGGACTGAAGAAAGAGAAATGATAGATTTATTTTTGAATGTAGCTCTAACCTACATGCCTCTTGCAACAAATCCAGCCTGCCCGCCTGCAGCTTGCATCTGGCAGACCCAAGGCAGTGCTTCCTGGCAGGGAGTGCAGAACTGGCTACATTACCGCTTCCTCTATCAGAAATGCGTCTTCCTTGGTGAGAAATACACGGGGAGCTCATTTATGCTCCTTTATGGTCTCGCCATGCTATTGTAGCCTTTGGGAAATGTTGTGGTGGGGTGTAAATCCTGGCTAGTACCTGGTGCTGAGACTACGCTAGGCAGCAATTCCATATCTTTATATCCACTCAGTTGTGTCAGAAGTCTGCCACTGATATCATCAAGGGGTGCAGAAACATGCAAAGATTGAAACTGCTTTCGGTATTTTGTGATTTACTATGGGAAAACCACATCTTTTCAGGGATCCATTTAAAATTCTGAAAGCATGCTGTATTTCTCTCTATAAACACATCTTAGAGCAACATGCAATTTTTTTCCAACTAACTTGCATATTTCTTTCTAACTGTTTCTGGTTGATTTGCAAGTACTCTGGGATTCCTAGTGCTCTGGAGTGTATAGCCTTCAGTTATCCTGTATACATACAACTTCAGTGGCTCACAAAAAAAGAATATCATTGAGGTTTAAAAGTCTAGCAACTATTTACATATATCTTTGTGGCTTTACTCTCCCCTGCTACTTCTTTGTTTGTCATATTGATTTTGTATTTGCAATTCATTGGCCTTGAATAGGAAGAATGATTATACTTTGTTTGCATTGTAGAAATGCCTCAAGGCAATGACAATTTAGTCAGAGAGCTGGACGCTGTACAAATGTACAACTGAATGGATAAACTTTGGAAAAACAATCTGCCAGAAAAACAACTGTCAGAACAGGTAACTAGAATGGGCTATTCTGCACAAACAAAAGGCAGGATACAGTCCCATTTGATTTATTATAATAAAGTCAATGCTGGCATAGCATAATGATGGGAGTTTAAGAAAATAATGATTTTAATTAGCTTTATAAGGGAAAAATAATCTATGTCTTAAGCTATATCTTAATATTGTATCATTAATGGAACTAGAAAGGACTTCCTGGGTCCTGTCGCTAGCCATGTCTTCCCTCTGCCCCCACTCAAGATAGCCTTGGCACAGCAGCACCTTTGGCACCTGATCAAGCAGAAGTCTGTTACAGTGAGATGCCTATCTTATAGTAAATGAACATGAAGTAACTGCAGAGGACTAAATAAAGGTTCACTTTCTTGGATTCTTTAAGGGATAAAAATATCCCCATGGAACTTCTGTATGGGTCTTCCAGGTTGAGTGTATCATGTGTATCATGCCTCTGAAAATTACTCCAAACTGAGTGTCCAGCTTGCAGTTGCACACAAGGTACCACTTATACTGGTTTTCTGTAGCTACTCCACTGTACTTTTTACATCAGAGTTATCTTTAAAGAAGAAAGATCTGTTTGATTTATCTGAGAAGCCACTTTTTCTTCGCTATGCAATACTGCAGCCATTGACGTTAGCTTAGCAAGTGAGTAATCTTTGGATCACTGTGTCTTGAGGCTAACATTTGATCTTCACCTACGTAACTGGCTTCCTTTACTGATCAGAGAGATTCCATGTCACGCCAATTGCCTGAAAGCACAGGACTTTACTCAGTATCTGATGCCACAGATGGCGTTGCTGAGTGGGTGTGATTATGCATGTGCTTGACAATATTAGAAATGGACATATCTGTCAATTATAATGTCATACCCCTCTTCAGTTCATATTCAGAATACAGTCAAAAGACATGGTCTCACTTTCAGCTGAACAAAAGGACTATGAATGGGTTCAGGGCAATTTTGTTGCTGCCCTCTATAGCTCCCAGTGAACATGCAGTTAATGCAAGAAATCTGGCTGTATAATCCCACCATCCACTGTGCAATAAGACTTCTGATTGGCCTCAGACAGTGGAAAGAAGCTGTGCCAAGCAGAGTGAGGTCCTGTTTTTATGAGAGTCTTTGCCCTATGCAGTTATTAGCATCCTGCGTTTGGACAATTTCTTGAGGAATCTTTCACTCCAAGCTCCAAGAGGAAAATCCCCTATAGTGAATCAGCCATCTTTTTGCAGGTCATTTTATGGAAGGAAAGTATGATTCTAAAATGAGCTCTGCATACTGAACAGAACAAGGAAATATTGTAGCGCTTTTTAAAAAAATATTTTGCTGCTTCACTGTGTYACTAATCTTTACCAAGCTGCCATCTTGCTTGTGGATGAATCATCCGAGACGTGACTGCGAGGCAGAGACCTCACTCTGAACATTACACTGTGTTTTACCTTTAGCTTTGTTAGATCGCAAACTTAAAGATTTTCAGGTGAGAGAACTGAATTTCACTATTTACTTCCGATTTTGTCCTTCATAATTAGTTTAGTTCATAATGCAGTCAAACCTGCCTGAAGAGCACAGCTAACAGGAAAACAGCAGTATAAAGCCTTCTTGCAGTAGTAGACTCACTGCTGCTTATTCACTGGTTGCTAGTAATATGTTAACATATGTCTACAGTTTGGTTGGATCATATGGGCTAATGAGTGAGCTTCTGAAACTCTGTAAACACAATTACATATATATTTGACATTTTATTTTCTAGTCTAGCTAGGCATTTTTTCTTGTATCTAGCTGGACACTAATTAAAGTGCAGTGATTTTTGCTAATGAGAAGATTTCTGCATCYAACTTACATGACTTTACCTGAACACTACATTTTAAGGTTGAAAATCAGTCATCACATCTAGATCACTTTTCTGCAATTGTCATTATCAAGGACACATTCACTTCCCCAGCTAGTTCAAATTAAAAAAAAAAATCTAGTTATTGAAAATAATGGAAGTAGAAAAACATGTGCACTGTTGCTGTATGTTTTCAAACCTAAATTGCCTAGAGCTGCCCTGATTTCAAGCTTATGAGTCATCTAAGCTCAAGCTGTAGAAATTCCAGAGGGCATGTTGTTAAATAATGCATGAGTGATATAATTTCACTGTGTATCTCATTAGCAAAAAGCTGCAGGAAAGAATTAGGAAAAAGAACTTAAACCAGTCCTGGTCCTACCTCCTTACTATTTTTTTTGTCACTTTCAAAGGGTTAATTTATAAGTAACCAGATAACAAACCTATGTTAAATTATAACATGGCAGTGACAGTTGCTTTCTTGTAAGTCAAGAGAAAAATTCTGAGAATCTTTTCAGCTTCAAGTCCTAACTTTGAGTATGTCTCAAACTTACTTCTTTCCCAGTGTGTGGGTGTCCATGTGCGAATGTATACATCCAGTATATGTAAAATTATGTATCTACAGAAAGAATGGGAAAGAATGGTCTTGAAACAAACTATATTGTATATTTTCCATCAAAAAAACCTCAAACCTCTTGGTCTCAGAGATATTGAAGCCTCTTTATTAACTTTAGCACTGTATAATATTCTAGTAAGCAATCAGGTTATGCAAATAATAATCTTCTTTGATCTAGAAGTATGCATCTGTAATTAAGAATGTCAGTCACCTTATCTTGTAAACAGTCTGTTCTTAGTACACAAATATGGGCTCTGGTGCAGATGTGTCTGTGTATGCCAGAGAGCCAATATATCATTTTTGCTGCATCTAAAGCCTGCAATTTCATGCTTAGCACTTGGCATTGTAACCATGGTTATCTTCAGTTAGRAGCAGGATCCAGAGGCTTCAGCAGATGGATTTTTTACTTAGATCTATCACAGGCAATCAAAACACAGAAAAAGACCAGAATTCTAAATATACAYGCACATAAAATGATAAACATAACAGTATTATTTATTCTTACTAATTCTTGTTACAGCAGATTTAGACTGTATTGGGGGTAATTTTTTCCTGAAATTTCTTTACAAGCAAGAGGACTGCAAAGTCATGCAAAATAGAAATGGACCTGACTCTTTTCTTTCAGATGAATGTTTTCTCTAAAAGCTGGAAGGCTGGTATTTGAATAAGAGTAACGTCAATGTGACACATTATCTGTAAATGTGCACACTTTGAAAGGATTGGCAACTTTATTGTTAAAAAATTCTACTATTCTATTTTAAAAATTTTGGAAAGTAATACAAGTTCATTGCTTTTTTATTAGCCTAGAATTTCAACAGTTTTTGTGGGGCTGCATATGTCGGTGTTTGTTGAGCRGAAAGAATTTACAACAAGATAAAAGAAGCAGATGATCAGTGTCACTTTACAAGTTCAGATAAATTATGTAGTTTCTGAAAAGTGTATGTGATTGTGACTTTGTTTTTCTGAACAGTTATGTTCATGGTCTTAAAGTTTTATATTTGTTGACTGTTAAAGAGCACAGGATTTTCTGCAAACTCAGTGTTTTATATGAAAAAAGTGTGATATCATTGGTCCTTATTCTAGAATAACTGTCTCTATAAATTGCAAAAAGTTTGTATAAGCTTGAATGGCCTGAGCATTTTCATTAGGATCCACCAGGTACCATGCTATAGAGAGAATGTAATTGCTGTGATAATTCACTAGAGGATGTTGGTTGTCAGGAATGGAACTGAGACAAAATATTGAACTCTCAAAAATTCACATGCAGCTCTGTTAAAGAAGATGCTTTGTTCAGAGCATCCTCCCAAAGCAAAATTGGATTATYCTCTTAAATGAGAATATCTACCGTAAGGAAGAAAGCCAGCTTGAGCATTAGCTCAGCCTTTCAAACAAAAATATTTACTTCCTAACTGTTATTCATTTGTTGAGGCACTGACCTGGCAAATGCAAGTTACTCTGAAAATTGTACTTAATAATCGCTGCTGCTATTCAGCAAACCTTATACTGAAAGAGTGCCATACAGTGACAGCCTGCTCTGGCTTACTGAGACTCAAAGGCTACTGTTAAAAATGTTTCTCTAGAGCCAAGAGTGAATTCCAGGGGTATTGGGACCCTTGGCACCTGTCTGCTGCTGAACTTGTGCAGAGACATACAAAATGTGTGCTGTCTCCAAACAAATACAACTGTCAGTGGGTTTCAAAGCTGTCATTGCAGCATGCATTTAACCTATGCAGGTCTGAGACAGCAGAGTACTGCATGGGGAAGAGCAGTGTAAGTGGAGGAGAAATGAAAAGACATCAATCTAGCTGGAGTTGACCCACTTGTAACCATGCATGGGAAAAATCAATAAGTGCTTCACCTGAGGCTGAAGACAAAGAGCGGCTGTGGTGTCTGGAAGGGGAATGTGGCACTCAGTTAAAAGTCCTACTTAAAGAAACCAGGCAGAATAATTGTACTACTTCAGGATTTTTCTTAGGGCTGAATGTTGAGGGATACAGCTTGAATTTAATGCAGCACCACTAAAATCAAGTAGCTGTGTCAGCTATGGAAGTCAGGAAGACAGGTTCTCCCACACCTCTGTCAGGTGTAAGAAAAATATGGGAAAATAGGGAATACTCTTTGGGTTTAAATACTTTCCTTTTAAATGTGCAGTATCCTGATGGTCCAGCTCTGCTGTGTATTTCCTGAGGTGAAGCTGTTTGCGTGATAGTACAAAAGCTAAAGACTCTTTTATACTATATACTTCATAATAAACACTGCAGTGATAAAATAACAAAAAGCTGGTCTTTTCCTCTAAGAGTTTAYGGATTCAAGACAAAAGATAGCAGATCTCAGAAGAAGGGGAGAGGAATACCAGGGGAAGGGGAAGGAGGAGGAAAAAGAGAAGGTTTCCATGTACAGCATGAAAGAAATCTTCATGATTCTACAAGAATGACATTTTTATCATTCACTTATTAAATTGTGTAGCTCTCCTCCGTAAACATCAGTTGTGTTCTGCTGATTATCTGATTACCCTTAAATGTGCAAAACATGATTTCTCTGTAAGCTCTTTCTAAAAATCAAACCATGTAGAATTTTTATGATGAAATTTAAAGTTGTGCAAAACTCAGTGGGTTTCAAGGTAACCAAAAAAGTTAAAGATTGGATATTAAGCCCAATGATCAATATGTCCTGTAGCCAAACCCTCTAAATTCGAGTTAGGTTTATGATAAGTCTTGGCAAAATTTTATAATGAACCAGGCTTAGACTATGTTTTTGTGTTCAAATACTGAAATCTGTTACAATTGCCTCTTTCTCACAGCCTATCTGAAAGGGTGCAAGAATACTGGCACTTTTAGATGAGCTCAGCTTTGAATTTTTGGATTCATATGAACAAAAATGCAAGGCATAACACAGAGTATGTGAGAGCAAATAAATAAGAAGTCAAAAGTTTGCATGAATCCCTGCAATGTGAAATAACCAATTTTTGCACAGATCTACTTATTATCTAAAAATAGTTAGTCCCATCTGTATTCAGCATCTTCTGTGATAGTATAAGGAATGATATAAACCCAACAGACATCTGAGAAAAGTTGATGGCTTAAAAGGAAAGCCTCAAAAGGAGAGACACTGTAACTGTGATGTGAACTTTGTCCCTCTTTCAAATGACATTTAAGTCAAGTGACTGTGGCATTTTCTGTAAATGGATTATCATGCACACTCCTAAAGCTGTGTACATACCCTCTATGAGTATTTGAGTTTTTATGTGCTATTCAGTAGTATACCAGACTTTTTCCTTTAAAAAAAGAAAAAGAAACCAAATAAACTTTATAGAAAAATAGTAGAACAAATAAACAGAGTGAAGGACAAATATTCTTGTCACTAATTTTAATAATAATAGCTTTCTTCCATAGACAGTTCAGTACTGAACCTGCTGCTATTCGAAATAACTTAGTTTTGTTGTGAATATGAGGCAGTTGATATCAACTTATTCATCTTTTTCTCTGCTGGGGTATTTCTTCAGCTATTATTACTTACATGGCAGCCTAAATTGCATTAGCTATGTTTCAAACAAATGAAAAGACAGGTCACCTGTGTAAAGGGACTGCAGCCTGAATAGAGCACGTACAGAGGAAAAAAAAGTGGGATAGGACAGAAAAAGAAAAGACATGTCTAATAGCCAAGACCTTATTTCCAAATAAAAGAAATACTCCTCTTTCTTTCTTCAAGCTAACATCTTCTTTCCCTTTTATTAATTTTTTGAATATACCTTAGTTGTGCAAGTTGTGCCTATTTTGCTTTTATTCACCCTTTCGGCCAATGCTTGTGCACTTTTTGAAATTTATGCCGGTTGAGTATTGTCATACTTAAAGCTAGGCTATACATAAATGTTCTATCACAGCCAGTTTAGCTGATTTCTCAATTATTGTTATAAAATATTAAAATTTTTTTTTTATTAAAGCTTTCCATAAGCATTCCTCCTAAATTGTTAATTATTTGTTCCTGTGGATAGACTTTGTTTTTTTTGTTTCTTTGGGGAAAATGATGAAAAATACCCCAAACTAAATAGCATATCCCAAATGAGATATAACCACATATTCATAGAATCATAAAATCATAGAATCAGTAAGGCTGGAAGGGACCTCTGGAGATCACCTAGTATTCATTTTATCTAAATTTGTCCTCTGTTGTATTTTCAATCTCTCTCAGTTTGGCAACACCAGGGAATTTTTGTGTTCTGCTAGGCTTTCAAGTAATCAATGGCTTTATTATCTAGCCTTCAGTGACAGAAAAATCTCTGCCAGTCAGCAAGCAGACTTTATTTTTAGCTCTTACTTATAAAATTCTCTACACTATAATTGGGCCTTACATGCGTGATTACTGATAACTATGGAATGAACAATTCCATGTTCATTAATAGCCAATCTGTACATTCAGATATATAATGTCTCAGTACTTAGGTCTTGCAGTGCAACTGATAAGATATCAGATAGTTTTGAGGATTCTAAATATCCATTAAAATGTGGAACAATATTTACTGGAGAAGTTTATGTAGCTGTACAGTCCCCTGGGAAACGTACAAAAATGATTTTCACTCTTAGCTATATAGTCACCTCAAATTCATATATGAAGGGAGGCAGTTCAATGCTTACCTTATGTTGCAAACCAAAATAAGATAAAAACATAAGCAATGTGGTATAAGGACAAAGTCTTCAGATTTTTTTTTTTATTTTACTATCTATATTGAAAATTAGATAAAGACATTTCCCGGGGAAAAGTAGCAATCATAACTCAGTGCATTTCACTGGATTTATGACCAGCTGGAAGATCTGGTTAATGTAGACARACTGCTAATTGCCCACCAAATATCTTAGATGTAGATCCTTATTGCTCTGGTAATCCTTTTACTATAATATTAAATCAGTTATTTTTTTCATGCAATTACATTTCTATTAGATCATTGTGTGTTTTCAAAATATTCCTCAGATAACTGTGCTTTTGGGTTCATCTAAAGAATTCTTGACTGGCTTTAAATTCAAGAGGCAATGTCAATGAAACACTAAGGCATGTTGTTAAACACAGTTCTTTGATACAGGATGAGGAGGTTAGCAACCCAGAGAGCCCCAGCTCAAGCAAGAGGCCATATGTCTCTACTGAGCCAGGCAGCCTGYGGTCCTATGCCACAGGGCTGGAGCCTGCAAATCCTAGGATGACCTGGGAGGCAGTACTACTGCACTGACAAATCACTTCTGTTGTGCTAAATGTGATACTCCCATGCTAATATCAATCAGTAACTGTGGATCCCAGAAAACACCTTTTTTTCCCCTGAAATGAAAGACTGCAGAATTGCAGGCCTGTGATAATGTTTTGATTTTTTTTTTCTCTCTTTGAAGTGAAAGGTAGCTGGAAAACAAAATGGCATTGCAAAATTGAAATTTGATTTCCTATCAATCTGCTTTCCATTGTTCAAACTGTAGTTCTTGATGTCGATTCACAAGTATCATCTTAAAGCCACGCATCTTGGGAGGAGGTAGGTGGTTCTGTGAGCATTACTCCATTGTTACTTCCTTTGGAAATTATCACATGGCAATCTCTATATTTCTATCTGTGAACTTAAACAGGTTGAGAACAAGMTTGTGGTCAGTCTTGCACAAGCAGATGAAAGAGTAGAGGTGAGTAAAGGTCTTGTCTTAAAGGTCTTAAAGGTCTTTAAGAAAACAGAAATATCCTTCCTCAATCAACCAACTGTGTTTGGCTGGAAGGTAACTGAGAGGTCAAAGCTGAGCAATTCAGTTTGTAGATCCACTTCATTTCTCTAATTTAGAATGTTTCAGACATTTTAATTTTGAATTTTGCTTCATAATCCATGATTTCTGGAGGTTGCAAAGAGGCAGATGGATTCTGGAAGGAGCAAGTAGCTCTGTTGCCATGGCACATAGATATTCTAAAGCTCAAAATCTCTTCACAAGTATGTGCATAATCTTATCCAGCAGATTAACTAGCACTTCTGAGCCTAGAAGAGGATCTAATGAAAGCAAGAAAAAGTTAGCAGAAAAAGTATTTTGTGTTATTGATACAGAATTAAAATAGTGAAAAATATACATCACACTTTAATGACAGAATGAATAAATCCTGTTTTGGGGCTGGATAACTGATTTTCTCCCTGGTGACAAACTTGACCTATGACTAAGCCCAGAGTTAATGTGTTGTAGATGTGTGAACCATATAGTTTACAGGGGAATGGTACAAATACGGACAGAAAATGGTACCAAAAAATGGTACAAAGATTGATGCAAAGCATGCAACCGCTAACTTACAAAACTGATCAAATGATTCTGGTGATTTTCTCAAGGTCAAACAAAATAAACAAAGCAAACCCAAGAACTGATCTCCAAAGTCTTAAATCTCAGTGTAGTCAGTATAAGACTATCTTTTCCCTCTCTGAGACTCTTCTGCTAAATGCAAATATTGTTATTTGTTCTTTTTTCTCTGCCTTTGCTAAATTGCACAACTAATTATAAGTCAAAGACATCTATGCACTGGAGATAGATACTCTTTTCAAGATAAGTATGTGTAATAAAAGGGAACAAGTGGGCAGCAATGCTAGAACACTTTGAACAAAACAAATGGTGCAAACTAAGGTGTTTGTTACTTGTTATTGACCCGCTGCTGAGAGCGGCAGAGGAAAACCTGGAAATATCTATTAGAAAACGAATGACTTTGATAGCTTAGGGAAACAAATTAACTTAAAGATGAATACGGATTTGTTTTGGGGTATAATGGTCATTGAAAGTGAATGTGATATGCAATTTCTAGTTATTTAAGCCCTCAAAGCCATTTCTAAACTGTATAATCAATGAGTATTAGGTATCACATTATCCTTACTTCTGCTTCTAAGGTCTTATACATCAGAGTGACATAGTATTAAATTATTTACTGGTTGAAATATGTTAGTTCTTATGAACCTTTGTTGGATGATAACAACACCTTTCCAGTTCTGCAGTAGTAATAAAATAATAAGTTCAGATGTTGATGTACAATAAGTGAATCATCATGAAAAAATTACACTGCTTAGTTATATTTTTGTGGGGCTGTAGATACAAAAGGATAAAAGTGCTATATGAGTATACCTATTCCCCCACAAGGAAGGACACTATAATATTCTCTAGTTCATGCACATAAACTAGTGAAGCTGTGCCCACACTAAGGAAGATAGCAGTATAAATACTTCAGTAGAAAATCATGTCCTTAATAGAAATTATGCTGGTAAAACTACTGTGTGTATGCCAGAATCTGCTGACAGCAGTTCATTCCTCATTCTTGTGATAATAACATTAATAATAGTGAAGTCCTTTGGAACTAATGTGGGATATGAATGTAATTCTGAAGGACATCCACCTCACAGGCTGAAGATAATTTGCAACAGGCTGTTGAGGGCGAATGGCTGTGTTAACAGAGATGTATGGAAATGCTGAGGGTAGAAATGGATGTATCTTCCCTGCTTCTGATCATTATGTCACACAGACGTATACTAGCTTACAGTAGCACTAGGCTATTTCATAGGTTATCAAAACTTCAGCATGATTTTAAGTGTTCTGCAGACTCTTTTTCAAAAGGGAAATTTGGGAAGGCTTTGATGTATTCAGTCATTTCTCTTTCTGAAACTCCAGATAAAAGATCTACAGTTTATTTCCCTATTTTAGAGATGAGGAAGAGAATCAGGAGGAGAAAGACCTTAGAAAATGCTTTTGCTCTTTTATGAATTTTTAGTCAAATTACCTCTTTTATTTCCAGAGGAAACAATTCCAATCTTTTCAGTCCTGAGTCAACCATTTCTGGAACTGATCCTGCTAATTTAGAACAAAAAGTACAAAAGTAATTCAACTTTCCCTCCAGTTGGCATTTCTACTTCCCTGGAAATCAGTATACTGAGAAGACTCCTTGAACTTGAAGAGACAGCAGGCTGGCTCCATGCAGCAACGTATCATCCTCTGTGAAGCAGTAACAGTGGGCTTTCCTTACAGTTATTGCAATGAAGAGAGTACCAACCAGTTAACGACTTGTTTCAGCTAATTACACCTGTTGTAAGGAAAACGCTTCACAGAGCTCAAAGAAGACCCTATTGACACACACAGGGCACTGGTCCCCTTAGGAAGGCGTTTGGGATTGATGTTGCATTGAATAGCTGTAACTTCCATGTCTTCTGAAAGATTTTCTTAGTTTCTGCTGAGAGAAAGGAGGTGCCTCACGTAGGCTGTTATTTGAGTCTCTTTATTTGTCCTGTGAAGAAGATCCTCAAAGAGTAAATACATGCAGAAACCTTTCTCCACATTTCCTTTATTGTATGGATGATGGTTATTGGAAAAAATCTACCTAAAAATGCTGTGGAAAGCTTTTAGTTATTCTGCACAAGGCAAGCTCAGAAATTTTCCCATGAGTTTCTTCTGTGATATGTTTTGCTGAAGAGTGCAGCACAGAGTAAAGCAGGTTAAATGCTGCAATCTGGATTCATCTAAAGTTAGCAAAATGAATCCTTTCCATAGACAAGGGAGAGAGAGGGAGAATATTAGATACTGATTCAACCTAATTTTGTCAGTGACAAAATTTGTGAATTGATGTCTAGGCAGGTTATTTTTTTCTGTAGAGTTTGGAATAAGCCTAGGCAATAATTTAAGGCATACATTATATGTATATAAATGTATATATATGTATATATACATACATATATATATTTAACACATATACAAACATATTTAACTGAGATGCAAATCCATGGAAGCCATAGTAAAGGCTTCCAATTATATCACTGGAATTTAAAAGAAAGACAAATATTCAACAAGGAACTGATGATTGTTCTGCAGCTTCTTCATTTGAATTAAGGATATTGAGTGTTCTCCAACTTTTTTCCCTATGTTCCACTGCATTTTTCAGATCTCACACAAATCTAATACAATTAAAACATACTCAGTTCTTGGAAGAAAAAAATCATCTTTTTGATGCTTGCTGTACTAGATCTAGAATTCAAAGTTGCCTGGAACTGAAGGCAGAGAATAAGGTTAAAAGTCCTGATATCTAGTGCAGTAAAGAAACAACTGAAATCTTATCTGCCACTTGTATTTCTTCCCAGGTGTCCAGGAGACACATTTTCTTCTTCTTATGGTCCCCAATGTGGTTGTAACTGCAGACACAGTTAAGGGAAATTGGAAAATATTAATTGCTTTATGTGTTTAGACTTGTAAAATACTTGTGGTCATTAACTTTTCAGTTTGTCTCCTTTTGAACATTTTTCCTCGCTTCCTTTATTATCATTTCTCTCGGAAGGGTTGCCTGGTTATATGTGTGTGTGTGTGTGTGTGTGTGTGTGTGTACACATATATAGTGTTTATATATATACATTCAGTATATATTCAGATTTCTACCCCTTTACTATTATGTTATTCAACTGAATGTTGTTCATTCTTCCATGTTGCTGTTCTGGAGAATTTTTTTTTCTGATGTGAGGTCTGCAGGAATGTTTCATATTTTTTTTCCTTAGCATTACTCATTCTTTGGTAAATGGGTTGTAACAACTATCATTTTCATTTCAGATGCCAGGAATGAGTTGACAGAAAACAAAACAAAGCAAAACCAAACCTTTTTTTGCATATCCTGCTACTCTGCTTGGGAGGTAGAGAGAATAATCTTTATACATACCACATGAAGCAGATGATGGTCTTTTGCTACCAGAAGGACCTGAAACATTTGCAAAAATGGTACTGTTAATACTTTCCCAGGACAAATGCTAGCTCTTATATGTGCGCGTTGGTTGAATAATACATTTTCCTATTGAAGTAATATGCTTCAGAATGATTTTGTAATTGATGAACACATAGGAGATGTACAGTTGCCATTTAATTTATTAGTGACTCATGCCTCAGTACCAGCTTGGTGCAGCATATCACCAAATACAGAGAGACATATATAGTCTGTTCAAAGGCTGTTTATTTCTAAGATACAGACATTGGAAACAGCTGTAAAGGGCATATTATTATGCAGACTTTCAAGCATATTAAGTCTATTTGGAGAAATATGATACAGATATATTGCTGGCAATGCACAAAGAGGGCTTTATGCATGTCATATGCTAGACAATGTTGATTTTACAATATGGAAATAAAAATTGATTCCATGAATGCTTAGTAGTAATATATGCAGTCTCGCAGAAAGGCTTCCTAAACTGAATTAAAAAATGCAGGATTTATTTCAAGTGTTTTGGGCACTGGGTTGCAACTTGACCTTGTCATTACTATATAGTCCTGATATCTATATGATAGGAAAATGGCATTTCTCTTTTAGTTCAGGAACAGTTACTTATGGCTATATTTGCTTCCTGACAAATAAAACTGAAATGATAGAATAAACCTTTTACCTACAGGCATCTCATTAATTCCTGCTATTTTTTGTCAGCATCAGAAAATATATTGTCAAAACTGCCACCAAAAATAAATTCATGTGGAAAGTACTTAAATTTCCCCTGCCATATTTCTGACTTCACATATATTCTTTATCAATCCGAATAGGATTCAAAATTCTTTATAAAACAGAATGAAAATCACCTGAATTCTGAGGTTAAAATATGTTGGGTATGGTTTCATTTTGAGGCCTATATTTAAAATGACAGATATGGATAAATTAAAATGCACTTCTCAATAACTGTAAATATAAAAATATTGTCAAAGCTAAGTTGTTCCATATAAATAAAATTATTTTTATATACTGATCAGGCATTTAGGTTTGGAATGAAATTCATATGTGACGTGAATGGAGATAAAAACTGCTTGAATCAGAAAGAAGAAAAGTGGTAGAAGGCTGGACAGGTAATGGAAACGCAATCAGGAGAGCAATAGGCAAACAAGAGCTAGGGAATCATAAGATAGCATGGACATCAAAACAGCTATTCAGGTTTCATAATGACTCAGAAATTGAGAGACTTGTAACGTATAAGCAAAGGAATATAGATAAAAGAAAAATTTGCCTTAGGAAAACAGAAACTACATACTTAGGAATGGGAATAAAAGCAAAAAACAGCTTGAACAGAGAAAGTGAGTCACATTCTCAGCTTTGCTTCTTGAGATGTGATTTGGATTATGCCTGGTTTCTGGAAAAGGACCATCATGAGCTTGGAATAGCAATCAAAACATGTCATAAGTAAGTTTATTGCTGTCAGAATCCATACTGGAAGAAATAGATATTTTATAGCTTCTGCTACTCCATAAATGGAAACATTTAAGTAGGAATTTAATTAAATATGCAGCTTCTCAAGTGCTGTGTGCAGTGTTAATGTAAGCAGGTAAATCAGCTCAGCATGGATAGCTGTGGAGAGGGCACACAATATAAGAATATACACATAAAAAATAAAACCAAGAAAGCAGAAAAGCAAGAAACCTTTTGCAGGCAATGAATAATAATAATAATCATCAAAATGGACTTTACAAGGACATGCTACTGATGCAAAAAGAAAGCAATCATGAAGCACATATACACCCCAAAAAAGCAGCAGAATGCAGATTAGAGAGAGATTCGTCTTACTTTTCTACTCCCAAACTTTATAAGTATTAGTATTTCATAAGAGTTCGTCAGCTCTTTCCATATGATCAAATTTCAGTCATCTCAGTGCAGTAGGATAATTGTATATAGGTCTGCAAGAATTTCACATTGCTATCTCTTTTTAAATATATAATGTACTTAACCTTTTTTTTTCTTTAGAAAACAACAAAAAATTGAATAAAATTGCTAAGCTGGCTCTTCAAATTCAAATTGCTGTATTACTTGCTTTGGTAAGCAAAATTAGAAGTTTTACTGAAGGACTAACCAAAATGAAGCCCCTGTGGATTTTACATCTCCCTGAGTCATGAAAAAATTTAACTACAGCTTTATGATGCCATTTGTTTAGAAAATTTATTTGACAATATCAGAGCCTTAGAACTAGTCTTTCTGGAATAAGTTTTCAGCTTACAGAAATTGTTATTTAATACATTTTCTTCATAAATCAGTCTGAACTCTTGACTAAGTTTGTGTTTTACTGAAGGGGGACATAGAAAGTCAGAAGGATTTCAGGGTGTCAGTCCAAGAACTACTACTACTTCTATGTAGTGCCAAGGAAACTAGAGCACACACTTCAGGTGTTCCCCTCTTATGTTCCCAGATAACTGGAATTATGCCTTTTCTTGTTTCCAGTACACCAGGTGGGCAGAATAACATAGACCTCATCATGCTGGCTTTAATTTTTAAAGGATTTCTTCTAGAAGAGGTTCCAGGAGGTACCACATTTTGTACCTACAAGTGTGTGAGTGGCCACATCTTATTCACAGCTTCCAGTCAAGAAGACAGAGATGAGTATCACACCAGTTCCTCCTGCACCACGCATTTAGGAACATAAAGCAACATAAGTTCCTATTCTGTTAACAGAGAGTGCTAGGTGCCTGCTCCTCTGCTTGCCTGCAAATATGATCCAGAGTACCTGCTTTAGAAACCTGGAGTCAGACAGAGAGAAAAACTTCTCACAGGAGTTGAGATGTTGATCAGAGCCCATTCACATACTCCATCTTCACAGAGAGAAGTGAAGCTGAGAGGATGCTCACAGTTACCTGCATAGTCTATTACTTTAAGTCAAATTCCCTGTTGTCAAACCTGGGTGAGCCTTGAGGTGATGTTTCCTTCCAGTTTGATATTGGATGCAAAAATCAAGAAGAATAATCTTAAACATGGCATAGAAGTACTGCTTCTTATGTTCCTGTGCAAGTGGTTTCTAACCAGGAGCATGTATCAGAAAGGTACTTAGTAGATGGTTTCCTGGGTCCCTTCAGCTTTTCAATAATTTCAATCTTCTCTTTCCTCCAAGACAACAAAGTATTCAAGAACAGTTTCAGTTTTAACTTTTTAAAAAAGAAATATATTTTTTATGTTACAGTGTTTTCCCAAGCTTTACATTTWAMMMRRMYTTTTWWWWTTTTWRGSMAAWWTTTTTTTAAAAAAATTAAAAAGCCRGGAACACTGTTCCATTTTCTAGGCTTCTTTTCCCTTCTTCRTGTCTTGTTTTGTGCATTGCTATTGTGCAAGATCCTGCTTCTCTGCTCTTTGAGGTACAAACAGTTTCAGTGGGCTACTTTATGGTGAAACGTTTGGAAGATTGAGAAATGTTTAAAAAGTGAAATGTTAACATTTTATGAAAAAGTTTTGCTTTATGAGTTTTCTGATTTAACAGCTTGAAGGTGAAAATTTYTGCTCTGCAAAAACATGAAAAATGAAATCCCAAACTGTTACAGGTAGTCAAATACACACATGCAGAGTAAGTGAAGCTTTCAAATTCRCAACAATTCTTCTGTTTTATTTTGGTCAGCTCTTCGATGACAGATAAAATAGTGTCCTCAAGAGAGATTAAAGCTTACTGCAATATCTAATCCACATTTTCCCAAAGAATCCACTACTTTAAGTGTATCCATTGAGTACACATTTTTTAAAACTGTCACCTGCTTTCAACTCACAAATTCTTTTGAATTACATCCATAGAATAGTTCTCTCTCAGTCCTCAGCAATCTGTTTCCATCCTCAAAAGTTCTTTTGATGATGTATTCATATTATTACTTTTGTACTGCCTATAGCTTTTTAAAGATTTTTTTTACAACCACATATCACTGTTGCAGTTGAGCACATTTTCCATAATAYGGTGGATGATAGTCTGTGATTTAAAGGAATTATTTTGGTAGTGTTAATTGATGAGACTGCAAATATTTTATGGTTTAAGTCATTACCTTGATGTGAGTATGTGAGTTTTTCTGAAGCAATATGGTCCTACATCTTAGGAACCTCTTTTATAAACAAAGAAATTACACCATGTTAGAAAATGTATCAGCAAACCACAGTTAACACTACAAGTACTGACACGTTTTCTATTATGATGCAATTTCCGTTATAGAAAAGTGATATAACATATTATTTAAAGTACATATTAAGGATAAARTGAGAAATTCATATTATTACTTATTTAACAGTTGTGCTGTAATGCTTTACTGTCAAAGTAAGAACCAGCTGTATAGGCTCTACGAATGTAATCTCTCCATCTGTGCTCAGGTGCTCTAGCATGTGAACGCAGCTCCAACARAATTGCCTAACCCTGTTTTATCAGCTTTCATATATACGGCTTGCCTCGCAGCTGAAAATTAAATAGTGCAGATCTCTCAGAGGATGTAAAGTCCACTAACTGGAAGTATGAAATGAATAATAATGTTTACAATTGCAGTCAGAGAATAGCCCATTTCTTGAATACACCTGCTGCTTTTCAGATAGGATTCAATTAGTTAGAGCAGTGCAAATTATTGATAATTATTTACATGTTGCAATCATAAATGCAGCCTAATGCTGACTATTCAAGTTAAAYTGTTTATGGTCTGTGCATAATTTAGTAAATGACTATTCTTCACAATATTGTAAGTGGTATGTACACACCTTGCAACATGGCATTCTTGTACTGCACAGTAACCAGATGGAGACATTTTTTCTTTCCTGTATATTTCTAGAAATGAGGAAAAGAGGACACTAAAGTAAATAATTTTCTGGCTGGTTTCACTCAAAAGCTGCTCTGGAATCTGCTGATAGCTTGAAAAGACCATAATAAAAAGTTGGAAAAGGAGAGATTGAATARGATAAATAATAAGAACCAAGGTGAGGAGAAAGCCTGAAAGATAAATCTRGTAAAGTATACAGAGCTTTGACAGAATCCCTTGAATTAGACTGCTCTTAAACTACTTCAGCTGAATGTGGGCCCTGAAGCACAATTTGCTGTGATACCAAATTGGAAGAAATTGTTTTTCTATAAAGCACCTTGGAGTGTTAGCTTTGATTAATCAGAGACAATTATCACGGCTAACAMAGCATAGCTATAAACAGAGGGAAACCACAATCATGGCTAAGTTCACAGACTTCTTGTGCCTATTGAAGTTCTGCAGACTGCGTATGTGATCTCATATGCAGGCTAATTTGTTATATGCCATTGCTGCRTGTATATCTTCTAAGCATCACAGTCATCAGTGCCTGCTTCAAGCTAAGGTAATCTTACAAACATTGAACACCTCTGTCTGGAAATTTTGAAATAACTTTGCCAGATTTTGGTGCTGTAAACAGCCTAGCAACAAGAAGCACACCCTCGCAGAACTAGGAGGTAGTAGGTCCAAAGTCAAGCTACTGTTTAGGATAAATCAGTGCTGGTCTGAATTAAAAGCAAAGTCTTAGATAAAACACAGTAAACTGTATTTTAAGGCTAGACTTCCAGTGAACTRTTTAGTCATTTTGATCATTCTGCTGCTTTAAAATATCTCAGTCTAAGTATCACCTGGTGTGGGGGTGTATGCTAGATTCATCGTCTCTACCGAGTTGACTTGAAGTGGACTTCTGAGGTTACTATGGTGGAAGCAACCTCTTCCACCTCCTCAGCTAATCCATTCAGGGAACTGTGAATTAGAGATCTGACCTCCCCTCCTTGTCCTAAGCTTAGGGGTGATTGTAAATAAACTTGCCAGTGCTCTGAATTAACACAGCAAGTTTTGGGCTGTGGTAACTTCAGATTGAATGGAAAGCTTATTCAGGTAGCTCTGTAACATGAGATGTAGCATCTATCTGACAAAAGGATTGGTGGTCAGATGGAGGCAGCAAATCCTTATATCTCCATAGCTTGGGTTGCAGTTCAGAACCTACATAATTTTCTCAGGGCCAGAAGGATGACCTGTATACTTATTGCCTGTGTCCAAGAGAACAGTCTCTTGAAATGCAGGTTGACAAAGTTCCTCTGAGCTGTATGTGTWACCACTCTCTGCATATTCAAAACTAACAGCTGAAATGCAAGGCAGAATATAGTTGCTATTTTTTCAAGTAATGTTATCTGTTTCATCTTTTCCCAGATAATTTCATAAACATTTATATTCATACATAGTAGAGGTGGAAGTATTGAGTCA